>NW_007107134.1:0-789 GCF_000164805.1 Carlito syrichta
GTATTCAATTGTTTTTTTTTAATTTGTTTGTTTTTTGAGTTAGAGTCTCACTCTGTCACCCAGACTGGAGTGCAGTGGCCGATCCCGGTCACCACAACCTCGACCTGCTGGGTTCCAGCGATCCTTCCGCCTCAGTCTTCCAAGTAGCTGGAACTACAGGTGCATGCTACCACGCCCAGCTAATTTTTAATTTATTGTAGAGATGAGGTCTCGCCAAGTTGCCCAGGCGGGTCTCAAACCTGCTGTCTCAGGCAATCCACTCACCTCAGCCTCCCAAAGTGCTGGGATTACAGACTGAGCCACCGAGCCTGGCATTTTTTTTTAACCAAAAACGACATGACCCCCATGCCTCACCCTCCCTATACACCCAATCTTGCTCCAAGTGACTTTTTTTGTTTCCCTAGATGAAAAAATCCTCAAAGGGAAATGTTTTAATGATGAGGTGAAAGAAAAAACAGTAGAAGCGCTAAAAGGCATCAAAACTGACAAGTTCAAAAACTGTTTAGAACACAGGAAAAAGCATCTTGATAGGCGTATTGCATCAAACAGAGAGTACTTTAAAAGTGACTGAAGTTTAAACATATAAAAATAAATATGCACTTTTTATAAATAAATTCCAGGTATTTTGGGGTCCCTCCTCTTAGTTCAAGAAGATGTGTATGTGTGCCAAGTTGACAAGGGGTGAATTGTGATGGTGAATTTCATGTGTCAACTTGACTGGATGGAAGGAATGTTCAGCTAGCTGGTGAAACCATTCCTGGTTGTGTCTGTGAGGATGTCTCTGGAAGA
>NW_007107135.1:0-724 GCF_000164805.1 Carlito syrichta
CCGCCCGGTGTGAAACGGGAACTCCAGAGTAGAGTAAGCATGCAGTACTTGGGGAATTCACTTGGTGAATTCTAAGATGTTTCTCCATTTGAAATCTCTGTGTTGTAGGAAACGCCGTTGCTGTGCCATATGAATTGACGAGAAAGAGCTGACTGCCCTTGATGTGCTTGCTTAGAAATGTCAATCTCCCTGGGAAAATGCTGCCTGAGAAGTGGGCTGCACTGTGACTTACTGACATTGAGTGCTGTAATTCACTGTTGCAAGCTGTGATTCCTGATTCTCACTTGTTCTCTTTCGTTGCTATTATGCTCCAGAGGGTGACTGCTTCCGCGTGCGAACTGTCAACCTTTCACATTTGGGAAGGCTCAACTCCCTTGATCCACAATGAGTGATCTGTGACATTCACAGTTTCTTGTGGGGAAGCATTATCTGTGACTCGAGCGAATTCCGAGATATTTTTTCTTTATACATTTTCGTGTTACTGCAAAGGTAATTATACTGTCGATGCTTTTCAGAATAGCCTTTCTTAGGCCTGTAGTGAATAGGCAGCTTCCTTGGGTAAGCCCGTGCCAAATATGTGCTGCACTGTGATCTGTTTGCTGTGACTTCTTTGCTGCCTCCTGTCACACCTACTTCACACTCGTTCCCCTTGATTTGTGTTCCTTTCCAGAGAAGCCTTTGCTTAGAAGGTTTAACGACTGTGTTTCACGGATTGGAATATGCA
>NW_007107136.1:0-842 GCF_000164805.1 Carlito syrichta
CGGTCCTTCAGTGTAGTGTTGTAGAGCACTAATCTGCTAAACCATGTTTGTTCACTCTTGATTTCACTTTTAAATTATTTACTCTTGAGTACATAATTTCACAAAAATGGAAAAGGGTTTTAAAAACATGGGAGCATGAAGACAGGTCAGAAAGAAGATGAAGCATATGTCTAGGATGTTTTGATTTTCCTTAACTTAAATTCCCCCTATCTCCACAATTGTACAGGGTAGATTGAAATAACTGCTGTTACCTGGCACAGAGCTCAACAGTTTTTATATATATTATAGCATTTTGTTTCACCTGAATATAATTTATCATTTGCAAATTTTAATTTGTTTTTTTAATTTTGTTTTGTTTTGTTTTGAGTTGGAGTCTCACTCCATCACCCAGACTGGAGTGCAGTGGCTGCTCCCAGCCACCGCAGCCTCGACCTGCTGGGCTCCGGTGATCCTTTCGCCTCAGCCTTCCAAGTAGCTAGAATTACAGGCATGCGTTACCACGCCTGACTGATTTTTTGATTTATTGTAGAGATGAGGTCTCGCTGCCCAGGCGGGTCTCTAGCCCACTGGCTCAGGCAATCCACGCACCTCAGCCTCCTGAAGGTGTGGGATTACAGGCTGAGCCACCGAGCCCGGCTGCAAATTTGAATTTGAAATTTTGGTTTTCCAAGACTATGGTTGTCCACCATTTAAGTCTATGAAACCTTCATCATTAGTAACTAACAGAGTTCTGTAATACGTTATTAAAGCCTTAGTTCCACTCCAGTAATAACTGTTCAAATTTCTCTGTACCTTGGGCCCTGCCTGACACCATTTGCTTGAGCACAACAAATGATGAACTG
>NW_007107137.1:0-892 GCF_000164805.1 Carlito syrichta
CAATTACAGGCATGCACTACCACGCCTGGCTGATTTTTTGATTTATTGTAGATATGAGGTCTCGCCTGCCCAGGTGGGTCTCGAACCCGCAGGCTCAGGCAATCCACTCACCTCTGCCTCCCAAAGGCACGGGATTACAGGCAGAGCCACAGAGTCTGGCTTCTTAGTTGTTTTTTCATTAACTACTGAGTTAAATAAAATCTCTTATATGTGTTCATTTTATATTTGTATGAAAGTCTAGTTTTGTTTTTGTTGTTTTTTGCTTTTTCTTTTGAGTTGGTGCCTCACTCTGTTGCCCAGACTGGTGTGCAGTGGCAAACTCATGGCCACTCCAGCATTGACCTCTGGGTTCTGGTGATCCTTCTGTCTCAGTCTTCCATGTAGCTGGAACTACAGGGACATGCTACCATGCCCGGCTATTTTTTTCTTATTTATTGTAGAGACGGGGTCATGCCAAGTTGGCTGGACTGGTCTTGAACCCGTGGGTTCAGGCAATCCATTCACCCCAGCCTGGGATTGCAGGCTGAGCCACCAAGCCCATCCTGAAAGTCTAGTTTTAGTTATTTTTGAAAATATAAGATTCCTTTAGTCCTAATAGATGCAAGACACACTGTGCAAATATCAAATATTTTTTTCTATGTGGTATAGGATAGTTGAAGAGGAAAATGCGTTAGTATCACTGTGGTACATGCAAAACATTAAGAGTTTCTGAGGAACATGGACCAGGATACTTCATAGGAGGACCAACATCTGTGTTAACTTTAAAGAGAATTAAAATCAAATAACATTCTGAGTGAAGGAAACCAAGAACACAAGCTGGCAAGGTTTGTGTTCTTTGATTTATGTTCCAGGAACTAAGCCTACATTTTTCCTTGTCTTCCCTGATGTTTTA
>NW_007107138.1:0-742 GCF_000164805.1 Carlito syrichta
ATCACCATACACATTAACTCTAAATGGATCAAAGACCTAAACGTAAAACACCAAATTATAATAATCTTAGAAAAAGCAGGAGACACCTTTAGAGAAACTGGAACCGGAAACTAATTCCTCTTCAGAAGTCTAAATACACATGCCTTAAGAAGTAAGTTAGACATGTGGAATCTCATCAAATTAATATACTTCTGCAAAAAAAACAAACAAAAAAAATCAGAAGAGCAGGGATACCACAAACAGAATGGGAAAAATGATTCTCCACCTACGTATTTGTAAAAAGGCATAACATCTAGGATCTACAAGAAATTCAAACACTAAGAAAAATCAGACAAACATTCCCCTTGAAAAGTGTGCAAAATACGTGACTGGACACTTTTCATAAGAAGAGATATGGGCAGCCAACAGACACATGAAAACTGCTCAGTCTCACTCATCCTCAAGGAAATGCAAATGAAACCACTTTGAAATATCACATACCCCCTGTAAGACTGGAAATCAGTAATAAAACAAACATTATGATGCTGGTCAGGATTTGGGAAGAAATCAATGCATCTACACTGCATGTGGACTGAAAAGTAGAGCAACATGTTTGGAAAACTGTGATGTGGTTTGTAAAGGAACAAGATATTGGCTTACCATGTGACTCAGTAATTCCTCTGTAGAGAATATACCTGGAGGAACCCAAATAATTTTACCCAAAAGATACCTGTACTGGTATGTTTTTACATCTCTAATCACA
>NW_007107139.1:0-696 GCF_000164805.1 Carlito syrichta
CATTGGATATAAAGAAAGCAGATTACAATATATTCATAATTCACTGGCAGCAATGTGCACTGTGTCACAGCAGTGACAGTTATTGGTGGTATTGTTGTCCTCAGCAATATCCCAAATAGACTATTCTGGTAGCACAACCTTGTCTGTTTATTTTTGTTGCCTAATTTGCATAGGTAGGTGGCTATTTTTTAAGCTTGGTTCTCCAGATCTTCTTTGATGATTAGATGGCACTTTATGGCTTCTAGAAAAAAATTATCCTTTTCTACTTAAGCTAGCAACAGTTTTCTGTTGCTTGCAACCCATAATCCTGACTGATAAAGCCAATACATTCATCATTATAAACTATTTAGGATTAACAAAGTCCTGTTACCATAATTCTTGTATCATTTCCAATCCCTAAGTGAGATATGTCAGATTTACAAAATGTTGGGGGAACTCTTAGAAGGCTCCAAGAAATTCATTGTCTGATGGGAATAAAATAGAATAAGTATGTTCTATACCATGTGACATGATTCACAGTTTAAAGCAAAAAATGGCAAGAACTAACTATGAGGAGGGACCAAAAAAACCAAACAATAAAAATGGAATTATTTTTGAAAGGAGGGCCCCTTGTAGTACAGGTTTCCCCATGAGGTGTTCTAGAAATTTCCCATCAGCACAGTGTAGCAGCTAACATTGTTGTGAGAGGCTGCATTT
>NW_007107140.1:0-832 GCF_000164805.1 Carlito syrichta
TGATTTTTAGAATAGATTTGTTTGGATAAAACACACATTTAAGATGATACAATTTCCATCGAAAAGATTTAAACAGTAATAAGCATTCATAGAAAACTTTTAAGTTTTGTTTAAGTTTTTAAGTTTCCTTTTCTCAGATTATGACTTTAGTTCCTGTTCCTGTAGGTCAATTTTAAGATCCTTTGATTAGTATACCGAAATTTTCCCAACGGTGCTGTTTTTGCTTCTAATATGACAATAGGAAATTTTACACATAACCATGTATTAATATACTAGGAAAAGAGATTTAAGTTTTGGGTTAAAGTCATCGTTTTATTAGAATAGAATGAGAATTATGGTGTTATGATTTTAAAAACCATACATTAATGATAATTATAAGATTTAATGATAAGGTATTAGCTTAATAGGATATAGCATAGTATTAAAGTCCAATCACTAGATCATATAAAAATTAAAGTAGACATATGAAAACTCATATGAATTATAGTAAAGTTTGGTAGCTTAAGAATAAGTTTTAACTGTGTTATAAAGGCATTATGTTAAATCATAATAGGATAATAGTATAACTAACAGTTAAGTCATTTAAGTAAACTTATAGATTATAGTATAGTGTTAAGTTGATAACATTAATCGTTAAAAATATTTGGAGTCAGTGAACTTGGATTGAACCTAGAGTTAGCTCAGAAAAGTTTTTTGTATTAATCAGAGTTTAGAACAAAGAGTATAATATGAATGATTTATTGAACACTATGGAAGACATTTTTGAACAATTGAAATTGTGCACCTGTGACCTTGATGTGAGTTTTGTGAAGTACGTCAGGCATCATGGAGT
>NW_007107141.1:0-906 GCF_000164805.1 Carlito syrichta
CATTTTTATCAAGAAGTGGTGCTGGATTTTATCAAAAACTTTCTCTGCGTCTAATGCTATAATCGTGTAGCTTTTGCTTTGATGTCTGTTGATGTATTTAATTATATTTATGATCTTGTGAATGATGAACCAGGCTTGCATCCCAGGGATGAAGCCTACTTGGTCATGTTGGATGATTTTTGAGAGGTGTTATTTAATCCAATTTGCTAGGATCTTGTTGAGAATTTTAGCATCTATGTTCATCAAAGATATTGGCCTGTAGTTCTCTTTCTTTTTAATCTCTCCATTAATGTCTTGATATCTGGGTTTGTAGTTTGAGATCAGTCATTCTGGGGGCTTTTCATTGTTTGCATTCTGAAGTCAGTTTTCTCAGTGTCTGACCTCCCAGGAGTCTGTAATATACCCATATTCTTCTTTTCATTTTTCTTCATTTGTGCAGATTTTTCTCTCCCCCTTTCCCTCCCCTTCTTTAATTCTGTTTTTCAGGAAATGTGGGATTGCTTTTACTTCTTTTTGTCCAATCTCCTGTTCTTCCTTATGAGCATCCTCTGGCTTTGTTCACTTTTGAGGCTGGACTGTGGGTTGGGGCTGTATTTTTTTACTGTTTTGAGATTTAGTTGAGGGGGGAGCTCTGATTCAGAATTTATCTGCAGATCCCAGTATCCACCAACAGGTGTATGGGTTCACTGGAACCCACTTCCCCCACCTTACAGTCTGTCAATGCAGTGGGGTTTAGGTTTGCTCCCTGGAACTAAAGGAGGCAAGAAAAAGGAAAATAATGGAATAAGGGGGGTAAAGAAGAGATTGGAGAGAGAGGACTAAGAGGGCAAACAGACATACACACCAACTAATGAATAGAAAGTGACACAAGGCCAGAAAAGAGTAAAAAGCAAACAAATAAAGAAG
>NW_007107142.1:0-661 GCF_000164805.1 Carlito syrichta
ATCTTGTTGAGAATTTTAGCATCTATGTTCATCAAAGATATTGGCCTGTAGTTCTCTTTCTTTGTTGGATCTTTACCTGGATTGGGTATCAATGTGATGTTGGCTTCGTAAAATGATTTGGGGAGAGTTCCATCTTTTTCAATCGCCTGGAATACCTTCAGTAGGATTGGTATCAGCTCCTCCTTAAATGTCTTGTAGAATTCTGCTGGAAAGCCATCTGGACCAGAGCTTTTTTTTGTAGGAAGTTTTCCTATTATGTGGTCGATTTCCTTGATTGTTATTGGTTTATTTAGGGTCTCAATTTCTTCTTGTTCCAACCTAGGTAGGTTGTGTGATGTCAGAAAGTCTTCCTTTTCCTTCTGGTTTTCAAGTTTGTTTCCATACAAGTGTACGTAGTAGTCTCTAATGATCTTTTGTATTTCTTCAGGGTCAGATGTGACTTCATCTTTTGTGTTTTCTGATTATGCTTATTTGGTTTTTTTTCTCGTTTTTTTCTTGTTCAGTCTACTAGGGGACCATCAATCTTTGTTTTACCCTTTTCGAAGAACCAGCTTTATGTTTCATTGAATTTTTTGAATTATCTTTTTGTCTTCTATGTCCCGATTTGGGCTTCTTAATTTTGGTGATCTGGATTCTTCTGCTGAAATTAGGGTTTTGTGTC
>NW_007107143.1:0-873 GCF_000164805.1 Carlito syrichta
CGAGCAGGCAACCGAGTGCGTCGGCTCCTCCCCGCTTCTTTCGCCTGCTCGCTGTCCAGCAACCTCGAGTGCCCTCTCACAGTAGCCTTGGCCGCCCCATTGGTGCCTGGGTCGCTCGAACTTCCTAGCGATGATCTCATCCCCGCTGGACCAATCAGTATGCCCTCCCCAGCCTGGGCCTCTCGGGAACACCCAGCCCTTCCGCGACCTCGAGCCAATCAAAAGGGTGCGTGGGCGGGTCTAGGAGAGGGGCGTGGCCCACGCCACAGCCTAAATTCGCAGCGCAAGCTCCGACCGGTCTCAACCGCCGGGCGTTGCAGACCCGGAGCTCAAAGGATGAGCGGAGTTGTACAATGCCCCAGCCGCCTGGCCCTCTTGCTTTGGACAGCAGCCCAGCCACGGAAAGTACATTTGGTGTTCTGGGAAGGCGAAGGAGCCTAGGTGTGTCAATCCTAAAAAATCTGGGACTTAGGGTTGCAGTTCACCGCAGCCCGCGCTGCACTGCTGGACAACCGATCTCGCACTCAGAATACAGACCCCGCCCTGGAGGACTCCGAGGGTCCCGAGTGAACGCCCGCTCCTCTTTCAGTCACGCAGAAAATGTTTGCATCTTAAAATCACCAGCTCTTCTTGCCTGCAGTCTTCCCGCCCGCTGCAGTCCGTACCGTTCATGACCACTCCTGCTCAAAGCCCGCCCACGGCTCCCCCCGCCGAAAGAGCTCACGTCCTTAGAGAATTTCAACCGTCTGTTATTTTCCTGCTCCACATTCAGCGTAATTTTACATAATTCCATCCACTGCCTGTCATCCTTCGCCACACAGTGAGGTCCACCAGGGCAAGTGCCACCGCAGTTTTTCTTTGCTGTTGTATCCC
>NW_007107144.1:0-903 GCF_000164805.1 Carlito syrichta
CCGGGCTCGGTGTCTCAGTCTGTAATCCCAGCACTTTGGGAGGCCGAGGCAAGTGGATTGCCTGAGTCCACGGGTTCAAGACCCACCTGGGCAACTTGATGAGACCTCGTCTCTACAATAAATCAAAAAAATTAGCCGGGCATGGTAGCGCGTGCCTGTAGTTCTGGCTACTCGGAAGGCTGAGACAGAAGGATCGCCGGATGCCAGCAGGTCGAGGCTGCAGTGGCCGGGAGCGTGCCACTGCACCTAGTCTGGGTGACAGAACGAGACTTCAACTCAAAAAAAAAAAAGAATCAAAGTTATAATAACTTCATTAAAAGATTTCGGTAACTTTGCCCCTTTTCTATCATCTGAAACAGTTTCTATAATATGAAGACTTTTCTCTAAAACCATTTGAGACTAGTGATTTCGGGGGACAGGAGACTGGATAACCTATAATTCCACTTCAGTAGAGATAAGTTCTCAATTGCCTGGAAGCTAACAAATAAGCAGGAACTTGCCAATTATACCTCTCTATCATGGGACATTTGTTCTTCTCTTTGTATAGCTCATGTCCCAAAAATGGCCTTGGGCTCATGGTTGAGTGAGAATGCTAATGTCGATTTTGATATAAAATTTTAGTAAAGCTGAATTTTTTTTCTTTCTTTTGTGATAAAAATTTAATTGAAATAAAGGAAAAAAAGAAATATTGCCTACTATACAGCAGTGGAACCTCTTATATACCTCATCTTTGGAGACCACTGATCTAGAGTGGACTAAGTTTGAGCAGCAGATAAAGCAATTTCTTCAGATCCATGTGGAGAAAGAAGAGAAAAGTGGTGCTAGGTTAACCTGTGGAAGGCAGGTTTCAGGTCTTTTTTACCTGTGGGAGGCAGCATGGTATTGCGCATTTTCTTTTTTTTT
>NW_007107145.1:0-1109 GCF_000164805.1 Carlito syrichta
CTCATCTCTACAATAAATCAAAAATTAGCCGGGCATGGTAGTGTGCACCTGTAGTTCCAGCTACTTGGAAGGCTGAGGCAGAAGGCTTGCTGGAGCCCAGCAGGTCGAGCCTGCGGTGGCCAGCAGCAGCCACTGCACTCTAGTCTGGGTGACAGAGTGGGACTCCAATTAAAAAAAACAAAAGAATCACAAAATAATAAATACTTATTAATAGCACACAGCATTGTATAATGTTTTTGTTCTATTTATTTTAACCATGTAAGTTCTAGCTCTACTTACTCTAGCACACAATGAGTCCTGTCATCTCCATCTAACATGAGTGGGAAAGCCTGGGTGACAGACAACCAACCTCAGTATCCAGTCAGCAAGTTGTTCTGCCACTGCCCCTCCATGTGGTCAATGCAGCTGCCCTGTGTCTGACTCAATAACACCTTCCCCTAGGTCTAACCCACAATGAAGGCTTTCTTTGGGCAGGAAGTAAGGGGAAAGCTAGAAGGAGAGGCTGGGAACTGCCCCATACCCCAGCATAGGAGCACTCAGCCTTCCTCTTCTGACTCTAGGACAGCAGAGCTCCAACACTCTCTACAGAGCAGAGTGACTGGCTAACCCAACAAAGTTCCACCTGACCCATTTTCCAGGGGGGCTACCTCCACCACCACCAGGAAAACAAAGCCCTGGAAGTGTTTTGTATTGAGTTTCAAAACACATTCCAAGCCGGGCTTGGTGGCTCAGCCTGTAATCCTGTGCCTTGGGAGGCTGAGGTGAGTGGATTGCCTGAGCCCGTGGGTTCGAAACCCACCTGGGGAACTTGGCGAGACCTCATCTCTACAATAAATCAAAAATCAGCCGGGTGTGGTAGCGCGCGCCTGTAATTGCAGCTATTCTGAAGGCTGAGGTGGAAGGATTGCTGGAGCTCAGCAGGTTGAGGCTGCGGTGGCCAGGAGCAGCCACTGCACTCCAGTCTGGGCAACAGAGTGAGACTCCAACTCAAATAAATAAATAAATTAAATAAATAACAAAAACAAACAAACAAACAAAAAACACACACACTCCATACATAATTATCTCTAACAAAAACTCTCAGAGGCCCCTGCCAAATGCAAGAAATA
>NW_007107146.1:0-1182 GCF_000164805.1 Carlito syrichta
CTTATTTCACTTAATGATGGTCCAGTTTCATTCCTGTTGCTGCAAATAACCGGATTTAATTCTTTTTTATGACTGAATAATATTCCACTGTGTTATATATACTACTTTTTATTTATCCATTCATCCACTGATGGTCACTTAGATTGTTTTTATATCTTGACTACAATAAACACAAAAGTGCAGAGATCTCTTTGATGTATTGATTTTCTTTCTTTTGGATATATACCCAGCAGAACATATGGCAGATTTGTTTTTAGTTTTTTTAGGAACTTCCATACTGTTTTCCTTGGTGACACCACTAGTTTAAATTCCTACCAACAGTATATAAGAGTTTCCCTTTCTCTGTATCCTTGCCAGCATTTGCTATTTATTTATTTATTTATTTTTGTATTTTTAACAATAGCCATTCTACTGGATGAGAGGATATCTCATAGAGGTTTTGATTTGCATTTTCCTGATAATTAGTTATGTTGAACAATTTTTCATACTCCCATTATCTTCCTTAGCAAAATGTCTATTTAGATCATTTTCTCATTTTTTTGTTTGAATTTTTTGTGTTTTTTTTCTGTTGAATTGTTGGAGATTCTTATATATTCTGGTGTGAATCACTTGTTAAATGGATAGTTTGCTAATATTTTCTATTGTTGTGTAAGTTATTTCTTCACTTTGTTGATTGTTTCCTTTGCTGCGCAGTAAATTTTTAGCTTGATTGTAATCCCATTTATATATTTTTGCTCTTGTTGCCTGTAATATTAGGGTCTTATCCCCCCATATCATTGCCTATACTAATGTCCTGGAGTTTTTTCCCAATGTTTTTTTTTAATAGTTTCATAGTTTTACATTTAAGTCTTTAATCCACTTTGAGATGATTTTTGTATACAGTGAAAGATAGGAAACTAGTTTTACTCTACATGTGGATGTTCCATTTCCCAGTCCCATTATTAAACAGACTTTCCCCTACATATATTCTCCTTTATTCAAAGTGAGTTGATTGTAAGTGTATGGATTTATTTCGGAATTTTCTATTATACTAGTCTGTGAATCTGTTTTTATGTCAGTATTATGCTGTTTTGATTACTGTAGCTTTGTAATATAACTTGGGATCAGGTAGTGTGAAGCTTTCTGCATTGTTCTTTTTGCTCATGATTTCTTGAGCTATTTAAGTCTTTTGTGGTTCCATAC
>NW_007107147.1:0-790 GCF_000164805.1 Carlito syrichta
TGGATTCTCAGCCTGTAATCCCAGTGGTTTGGGAGGCTGAGATGAGTGGATTGCCTGAGTCTGTGGGTTCAAGACCTGCCTGGGCCACTTGGTGAGACATCATCTCTACAATAAATCAAAAATTAGCCAGGCATGGTAGCACGTGCCTGTAGTTCTGGCTACCTGGAAGGCTGAGGTGGAAGGATCGCCAGAGCCCAGCAGGTTGAGGCTGCGGTGGCTGGGAGTGTGCCACTGCACTCCAGTCTGATGGAGTAAGACTCCAACTCAAAAAAAAAGACCCAGGAGGCCTTTCTGAAAAAATTCATGGAAAACAAACCCATGAAAAGGAACAGAGAATAGAAGTGCACATTCCGATCCAGAGGTGAGACACAGAGGGCACCTCTGCGTGGCAGTTGGGGGATTTGTGAAATCTGGGGATACTTACAGCACCGGGCTTATGACACTGAACCAGAAGTCATGAGATTTTGTAGAAATGAGTGAATTGTCCAATGTCTGATGTGTGAGAGAACCTCCTGCTGCTGTGAAAAACAAGCAGAAAAAAATGGAGAATGCATGGAAGACTCTGGCAAGGCCCAGGGAGTGGGGAGACTTGGTGGCCGGAGCACTCATTTCTACCCGGACACACCTGCCTTCTCCTATGCACACCTGCTTTCACCTGTGCATACTTGCCTTCCCCTGTGCACATCTGTGCACACTTGACATTACCTGTGCACACTTGCCTTTATCTGTCTTCACCTGTGCACACCTGGCATCACCTGTCTTTGCTTGTGCACACTTGGCATCCTCTGTG
>NW_007107148.1:0-709 GCF_000164805.1 Carlito syrichta
TCCAGGTCCTAACGGGTGATCGCCACCAGCATGTCACCTCTGCTCTACAAGAAAAGCAGCGTGAAGACAATCTGAACCCCACTGTCCCGGCCTGCCCGGCCCTGCACAGAGCTCCAATCCTGTGAGTGGGCAACAGATGGCGGAAGGAAGCCCCAGCCTCTGGGACTCACTTGCCAGGAACGGAGCCTCCATGACTCAGAGCTGGAAGGAAGAAGACACTGACTCTCCGGTCTGGGAGCTGAGGGGAGACACAGCATCATCTTCTCGGCCACACTCAACCAAGCAGACGTTTCGTCATGTACAGCTCGGGGTGGGGATAGGTCATGGCCATGTGCCACCTACTCTCAATGCTCTCTCGGAAACCAAACCTGTCTGGTGGCTTGGATGCCTAACTTAAGACAACTTCCAGAGACTTTCAAGAGCTTTTGGAAAGCATCAGCTATCATGGGCTAGGATTGTTCTCCGAGCGGATGTCCACCGAGCTCCCATACTGTTGGTGCAGGTGTGGAATCTCTAGGCTTTTTCTTCAATTATTCATTGGAAGGCATTCATCGGTATTTCGGACACCAATCCTCAGCCACGTATAGTAAAATGAATTCAATTAGAAACCATGCCAAGTGGGATTGATTTCTGGGAAAATGTGTATCACAGCGTACAAAACGTAAATGTCATTTCAACAAAACTCATAAAGGAAAATTCCGCACTACCA
>NW_007107149.1:0-848 GCF_000164805.1 Carlito syrichta
GGTAAAAATTTGGGGGTAAAACAGACCGTGTGGGTGTTAGAGTTTTCCAGGTGATCTTTTCATTCATGTGGTTTTGAACTCTATTTTTGAACTCTATTTTTGAATCTGAACATGGCAGAATGGAGGCCCTGTGCGATGTGAACAGCACAAGGGGAAAGATGCCTGGGTGGGAGACCAGGACTCATGTATGACAGTGGGAACTCTGATCATCAGCGGAATATACTGGATGAATCATTCTTCATTTACTAATTTAAAACTGTTCACCTTTTCCCCAAAGTCATTAACTGTGAAAAAAATGTGGCCTCTGATTTATACTTTATGTTGCTGGTAATTTAGACTTTGGTGGTTTTCCAAAAAAAATTGGGAAATAGTTTTGGCAAACATCTTGTCAAAACGAGAATTTCTAAATGAGATTTGAGGGTCACCACTTTTAAAAGTTCGGTTTTTATTATTTATTTGGAGGGATATTTACTCTCTGTTGGAAGGAGAGGCTGATGGAGAAGAGACAATATGGGAATCTGACAGCAAGAGAGTGCCGGGAGGGTGACAGGGTGGGGGGCCGCATGGGTGGGAGCCACTCTCACCCTTGACACCTGTCTTGGGAGGAGAGGATGTGGCATGGTAACTGATGCCTGGTGCAGGATGCCAATTGGGCATCTCTTCCCCTTCAATTATCCAGTGGTTGATTTTTAAAAACTGTTTAAAATTTGACACAATTCCTAAGTGAGTCATCACAAGTTTGCACAGAGTTCTATTTTTGAGCTGCTACCTCACCTGCCCCATGGGAACGAAATAGACTGAGCACTCAGGGAAGCTTGTCAGCTCCCCCAGCATCCAGGAGTCCATCT
>NW_007107150.1:0-1244 GCF_000164805.1 Carlito syrichta
TTTGTGTGTGTGTGTGTGTGTGTGTGTGGTATGGACATACTAACATTTTTAAGTCATTCACATACCGTACAATTTTGAGTTGTTTTCAGTTTTTGTTAATAAAGAAAAGCTATGGTGAATATTTGTATAAATTTTTTTGTGTGTGGGTATAAGTTTTCGTTTCTCTGGGATAAATATGTTACTTATCCCAAGAGTATGATTGTTGGGTCTTATAGTAAGCGCATGTTAGTTTTGTCAGAAATTGACAAGCTGTTTGCCAGAGTGACTGTGCCATTTTCTATTCCTACCACTGATGTATTTAAGATCTAGTTTCTCAGCTCTCCTCACCAGTGCTTAGTTTTGTCACTGTCTTTTAGTTGTTGTTGTTCTGAAAGGTATGTCATGATTTCTAATTGTAGTTCTAGTTTTCATTTTCCTAACAGCTAAAGGTATTGAACATCTTTTCACATACCTGTTTGTCATCCATATCTCCTCTTTGATGAAATGTCTTTTCTGTATTTTGCCCCTTTTCTAATTGGAGAGAGAGAAAGAGAGAGAGAGAGAGAGAATATGTGTACACACTGTTTAGTTTGTGAGAGTAGTTTATATAATCCATGACATAAGACCTTTGTCAGATATGTTGTTTGCAAACACTTTGCTTCTAATCTTTCTTTTTATTAAATTTATACCATCACCATTTTTTAGAGCTTCTGATCTTCCCGTGGGGAGATGGTTCCTACCTTTTAACACTTCAAAAATTATCTTTTACATTTCATCATGAAAGAAGATTTTGTCCAACTTTCTGGGGTTTTATTACAAAATAGTGTTTTCTCCATCCCCTCTGTACCTCCTATTCAAGAAATTCTGACACTTCTCTTTGGAGATATCTTTCACCAGCAAATTTTTTTTATGATGGTAAGATTATTCATACCATCGTGGCTAGCTTTTATGCACTTTTAGATGTCTTTTCCTATAAAATTTTTTTAATGGTAGTAAGATTATTTACACCAACATGGCTAGCTTTTATGCACTTTATATTCTTATTGCTACGAAGTTAGTCTCTCTAAGCATTTATTCAGAATAAAACCTTTTTTAAGAAAGCATTTTGTGACTTCTTACAGTCCTGCCCTCCCCCATCCATACTTTATTTTTTTGCCATCTGAGTGCTAACACTGGCATCAGGAAACCTTCAGAGTCTTTTTTAATAATTCAGATCATTTAGGGCTGAAGTTCTTTTCGTTCAGAATATGTTGGCTTCTGTATCA
>NW_007107151.1:0-860 GCF_000164805.1 Carlito syrichta
CTTTGGCCACCATGATATCAAGGCACAATGAATTTCAGTCTCTATTTCTCAAAATGTTCAAGGTATCATCATTGCTAAACAAACAAACAAAAATGTTTACGAGTTACTAGTTTTTGTTTTTTTGAGTGGAAGTCTCATTGTGTTGCCCAGGCTGGAGTGCAGTGGCACACTCACAACTACCACAGGCTTCACTTTACCGTATGGTTGGCAGTTTTAGAATGGATTAGTACTTTTTAGCTATTTAGACACATTTCAAAGTAATTTATGTATAAAATTATGGACTTTTAAGTGAAGAATTTTTGGCACAACAATGTTAAGTAATTATTCCAAAGTAATATGGTAAAACTATAATTTAATTCCGAGTGGGCTAAAGAGTTTATACATAATAACTTCAGATATTATTTATCAATTATGAAAAGTTCTATTCCTGGCTTAATAAGCATTATTTAATTATAATAAAGGTTAAATTGTATCAGTTGTTTTTAATCAGCTACTTAAAATATTACATGACTTTCCCCTGTAAAGCTCCTAATGTGGGAAAATACAGATTTTTGAAAAATTAAAATATACTAACATTTGTAATGTAAAACCAGTTTTTTAATGATTTTTTGTTTTTAATAAACTTTACTGATTTCAGAACACATTATTTGAAAAATCCTTACCTCATTAACAAGGGTAACTGCATAATCAACGTTTGTATGCCTAAACCTGAATTGTACCCTACATATTTATAATACAAAAGAGAAAGAAAAATCTTAACTATGGTGTATATTGTCACTGATTTGTTATCTATTACAAAATTTGTTATCATTGCTTTATTACTATAAGATTAGTCTATAATGCTTCTTCCTTATACTGCC
>NW_007107152.1:0-692 GCF_000164805.1 Carlito syrichta
CACTACCTAGCCAGCTGACTTAACTAGCTGTCTTAACTAGCTGACCTGCTTTCTAGTCAGTTGAATTAACTAGCTAGGTACATAGCTAGCCAGCTGGCTGTCCAGCTGAATTAACTAGGTGACAACTAGCTAGCCAGCTGTCTAGCCAGCTGACTTAATTGCCTAGCTATCTAGCTAGATAGCAGGCAAGCCAGCTGACTTAACTAGCTGACTTAACGAAGTAACCAGCTGGCTAGCCAGCAGACTTAACTAGCTTGCTACCAGCTAGACAGCTGAATAGCCAACTGACTTAACTAGCTGACACAACTAGACGCCAGATGTCTAACCAGCTGACTTAACTAGCTACCTACCTACATAGCCCACTGGCTTGCCAGCTGACTTAACTACCTAACTACCTAGCTAACCTGCTGGCCAGCTAGCTGACTTAAATGGGTGACTTAACTAGCTTACCAGCTGGCTAGCCAGCTGACATAATTAGTTAGCTATCCTGCTAGGCTTCTGGCTATCCAGCTGACTTAACTAACTGACTTAACTAGCTAGCCAACAGACTTAACTAGCTAGCTGCCTAGCTACCCAGCTGACCTAACTAGCTGACTTTAACTAGCTTGCTACCCATCTAGACTTAACTAGCTGATTTAACTTGCTAGCTACCTAGCTAGCTATCATATAGCTAGCTGACTAACTAGCTGACT
>NW_007107153.1:0-1335 GCF_000164805.1 Carlito syrichta
CCTGCCCACAGTGGCTGAAGTTACGCCATTTGGGCTTTTTTTGTTCTTTATGATTCTTTGTGTGTGTGTGTGTGTGTGTGTTGAAGTCTCACTCTGTCACCCAGACTTGAGTGCAGTGACACATTCCAGGCCAACGGAGCCTCCACCTGCTGGGTTCTGGCAATCTTTCCGCCACAGCCTTTCAAGTAGCCGGAACTACAGTCGCGTGCTATTATGCCCGACTGATTTTTGATTTATTGTAGAGATGAGATCTCACCGATTTGCCCTTGTGTGTCTGGAACCCACAGCCTCAGGCAACTCACCCACCTCGGCCTCTCAAAGTGCTGGGATTACAGGCTGAGCCACCCAGCTCTGCCATTCTTTATGATTCTTATTAGAGTTTCATTCTGTCACCCAGGCTAGAGTGCAGTGGCAAGCTCACAGCCAACATAGCCTCGACCTGTTGGGCTCAAGTGATCCTTTCGCCTCAGCCTTCCAAATAGATGGAACTACAAGCATGCATCACTGTGCTAGGTTTATTTTTTTTTTAATTTATTGATGTTTTCTTAATTTAAAGATGAGGTCACACCAAGTAGCCCGGGCTGGCCTCGAACCCCTGGGCTCACGCAGTCCTCTTGCCTCGGCCTCCCAAAGTGCTGGGATGCCAGGATTGGGCTGCCATGGCTGGCCTTTTGTCCTTTCGATGACAAACATGATGTAAAGAGGTATCGTACACAGTGTGAAGATACCTTATGCACACACGCTGTCTGTGTTCACCACGGTTTTTCTAAGAATCAGAATCGGCTCCTGGGATGCCGAAGGCTGAGCATCCAAGGATGTGCTCTTTGCGACCTGGAGGCCCAGAAAAGTCAGTAGTGAGGCTCAGGCTGAGTCCAGAGGCTCAAGGAACAGGAGAGCCGTGAGGTCAACCCCGGGGCAAGAACAAGAGGGATCAATGTTCCAGCTGAAGCAGTGAAGTGGAGAGATAAAATTCTCCCTCCTCTTATTTTGTACCTTCAAGCCCTCAGTGGACTGAATCCCACCCACCCTCGTTATGGAGAAGCATCTGCTTGTTCAGTCACTAAGACACATACCAGTGTTTTCCGGATATATCCTCACAAATGCACCAGAAATCACGTTACACTAGAATCTAAGCATCTCAAGGTCCAGTCATATTGATACAGAAGATAAACCATCACGCTGTTTTTTTATCAAATAGAGATCCACTCGTTCACTTATCAGACGCTTCATGAAAGCTTACTTATGCCACCTGACGTGGTGGGGGCTTTAGATCTATAGCAGTACTTTGCTTATTTATCGCATTATACAGATTATCTAAGACATGCAGCCATCCTT
>NW_007107154.1:0-774 GCF_000164805.1 Carlito syrichta
CACAAGCAACCCATAGGTAGAAGACATAATGTGGGTGAAAGCGTAGGGTCTGCTAGTGCCTTGACTTCCTTCCTAAAAGTAGGAAATTTCCCACTTTATGAGTCTTCACATAAGGCAAAGCCCACCTCCCTATGTAGAGCTGACAAGGCCATATACTCATCCTTCCAGTCACCCTCCAGCATGACATGGGTGCTTAATTTAGATTCTTCCACTATGACATTCCCACCAAGGCCCCTATAACAGTTAGAGGCAATAAGAAGATGGGGCAGCAAAGGAGGAATTTTGGCAACAGGAGGCAGCAGCAACACTGAGTTTCCAAAGGCAACAGCAACAGCTATGCTGTCAGTGGTTGAGCCTAGACCTCAGCAACATGTGGTCACATTACTGTCACCAGATGGGTTTCTATCATGATTCTTAGCTATGCCTTTTATGTTACCTAGTCTTCTTTGTTCCTATGTAAAGAACCTTCCCATCAGTTCAGTAAACAACCTTCCCATCAGTTTGGTAAACTAACCAATATGCTTTCAATAACTCCCTTTTCTGCTTGAATTAGTCAGAACTGCCCTGTTACCTGCAATTAAAAACCCTGACTGAGGCAATTAATAATAAGTAGCAGTAACCAATTATACTTTATAAAATCTTTTTACCTTAGTAGTTGATTGTTCTTTTATATAATATGCCATTATGGTCTTAAGTAACATCTACTTTATACATGGTGGTAGATTCTGACAGCACAAAATACTTCAAATTTCTTTATCTTTTCAAAAGCAACAA
>NW_007107155.1:0-1403 GCF_000164805.1 Carlito syrichta
CATGCTTATTGCAGCTCTAATCACATTTGAAAAAAACCTGATACCAACCATGTAGCAGTTCAAAGCTGGAATGGATAAAATGAATGTGGAACATACACAAAATGGAATGTTATGCATCCCTGACAAGTGACAGGTATAAGGATTTTGCAGAAAGCTTGATGAATATGAATTAGGTCATTTTCCGTGAATTATCACTATAACAAAGAATAGAGATCCAAATGTTCTCCCTCCTGAGCTGCACTTGATCGATTAGAGTGCTAGAAGAAAGTGATTGGCAGTAGTAGAAAACGGTTTTGGGGTAGGGGTGGGATTGGCTGTGGAGTTATATTGTTAACGGAGGGAGGGGCAGACCTCACCATCCAGGGACCATGCATAATCAATGTTTGAATATCTAACTCTGAATTGTACCCCATATTGTGCAACAATTAAAATAAAATAAATACATAAATAAAAGCTGTAAAACGTGCAACTGACTGTATTTGCTTTCTTCTATTTTTTTTTTTTTAACTTTTTTCATCTAAAGATAGTTGCAGTCCAGGGTTGGGGATAGAAATGTTCCTTTTGAAGGGATTGATTTCTAAGAAGGGCGCACGACTCCCATTATAACTTCCTTTCCTATTCATACGTGAGATCCATTGTACATTTGGTTTCAACTTTGAAACTACTACATTTCTCACATAAATGCTGAATGTTTTATTCTGCACAAATTGAAACGTGTTGACTTTCCAGACGTGTATCATCCTCAGTCAACTTCACATTGAGGATCAGAGTACCTATGTTGCTATTCAGAAGACAGAATGCATAATAAATCTTAACAATATCAAAGGAAAAATTGTAGAATAATTTAACATATATTTTTCCTTTCTTAAAACTTTTGTACATATTCTTGGGACACGCTGTATTTTCTGCTGGTGAATTTTAACTTAAACATACAGATATGCAACCCCTACTCAAAAGGTACCCCTGCCTATTTGAAGGAAATGTAAAGTGATATATCCCTCGTATTTTAAACCAATTTCTATTTTTCAAAGTGTATTTCCACTGAATCCCCGAGGATTTTCTCTACCTAAGACATAATGGTGTACTCTGCAACAATGTCTCAGATTAATGTGATACTTTTTACCGACAAGCCTTGAAAATCATGCACACACACAAAAAGAGACCACTGGGAGCCCTATGTTTAGAAACCAAAATAACATGGAGATTTAGAAAGAAGAATTTGGGCTCCTCATTCATATAAAAATTTAGATAATCGAAAATTCTAGAAAACTGACTTTGATGTTACTGAGGCGATGTTCAAATCCTGAGAGACAAACGGCTCAACGGCTGGAAAATAATATGAAAAACATGCAGAAGTGTCTAAACCACAGAAAGTGATGAAATATTATTAGGTTGTGCTATGA
>NW_007107156.1:0-2917 GCF_000164805.1 Carlito syrichta
TTTATTTTCAGTAGCTTTAAGGGAGTACACAAGGTTTCTGGTCTCAGTGGATGCATGGTATGGTGAGCAAGTCTGGGCTTGGGCGTGTACCCAATGGGTGACTTTTTATCCCCCTTTCTGAGTCTCCAGTGTCTGTACCCCATTCTCTCTGCCTTTGCAGACCCCAAGCTCAGCTCTCACTTACACGTGAGAATGTGCGGTGTTTGGTTTTCTGTTCACTTAGGATGATGGTCTCCCATTCCATCCAAGTTGCTGTCACAGGCATGATCGCATTCTTTTTTATGGCTGAATAGTATTCCTGGGTGTGTGTGGGTGCCAAAAAAAGTAAACACTTTTTTTTTTTGAGCTGGAGTCTCACTCTGCTGCCCAGACTGGAGTGCAGTGGCGCTCCCGGCCACCACAACCTCGACCTGCTGGACTCCAGCAATCCTTCCGCCTCAGCCTTCTGAGTAGCTGGAATTACAGGCAAGTGCTACCATGCTCGGCTGATTTTTTGATTCATTGTAGAGATGAGGTCTCGCCAAGTTGCTCAGGCCGGACTCGAACCCGTGGGCTCAGGCAATCCACTCACCTCAGCCTCCCGAAGCACGGGATTACAGGCTGAGCCACCGAGCCCGGCTCACTTTTTGTTTTTTAAGTCAGAGTTTCACTCCATCCCCTAGGCTGGACTGCTGTGGAACACTCATGGCCACCACAACCTCAACCGGCTGGGCTCCAGCTATCCTTCTGCCTCAGCCTTCCAAGTAGCCAGAACAACAGGCGCGCACTACCGTGCCTGACTAATTTTTTGATTTATTGTAGAGACGAGGTGTCACCAAGTTGTCCGGGTTGGTCTCGAACCTGCCGACTCAGGCAATCCCCTAGTCTCAGCTTCCCAAAGTGCTGGGATGACCGAATTGAGCCACTTCACCTGCTCTGTTTACACATTTTTAGAGGTGTTATCTATGTGGTTACTTTTAGTTTGCCATCATCAGAAGCCTCTGGATGCTGATGGGAGCCACTCTGAGCACCTCTTATAATGGCAAACATCAACCGTGACTTGTGTTCATGTTGTGTTCAGTATAGATTATTGCAGTTTTAATGTGTAATATGAAATATTTAATCTTAAAATGTATGTACATTTTTGACATCATATACATGTTTGCATATGTATTTTTCATTATCTACTGATCAACTGATGGGCATTTAGATCCCCTCCACATCCCTGTGATTGGGAACAGCAATTTTCTTTTTTTTGGTTGTTGTTTTTTTTTAATTGTTTTACTTTATTTTAAAGATGTAGGGTAAAATTCAGGGTTAGGTATACAAATGTTCATTATGCAGCTACCCTCGTTGATGACGTGTGCCCCTTCCTCCCCTGGCAGTTTTCCTCAACTCCCAATCCCAGCCCCCTCCTCTGGCAGTTTTCCACTATTGTCAATCCCTTTGTTATAGTATTATGATAGTTGTTCAAGATCCACTTATAAGTGAGAACACATGGTACTCTATTTGTTATTTCTGTGATAGATCACTGAGTATCATCAACTCTATATCCATCCAAGTTGCTTTGTCCTTCTTTATGACTGCATAATATTTCATTGTGTATATGTACCACATTTTTTTAATCCAGTCCAGCTTCGATGAGCAGCATGGTGGGTTTCATGTTTTTGCTATTGTGAATGGAGCTGCAACAAACATGCATGTACAGATATCTTTTTTGAAGAATGATTTGAGTAGAAACCCAAAAGGGGGATTGCTGGGTCAGATCGAAGGTCACTTTCTAGTTCTTTCAGAATTCACCACACTGTCTTCCAAAGAGGTTGCACTAGTTTCATTCCCACCAGCAGTGCAGAAGAGGAACGGTGATTTTCTAACAACAGTGATTTTCTAACATCTCACTAGAACCCGGATCCCTCCAATAATCCTCTTCAGTTCCAGAGGTCCCCGTGGAGGCTGCTCTCAGCCCTGTGTCTGTGACCTTGACCCTGAGTTTAAATGTATAAAGCACCAGGGTAGACTCGGGGGTCTCTGTGCATTGAGATCTGGTGCATTTTATACATTTGAATGCACAAAATAAATGCCTCCTGTGTGTTAAACATACAGGGTGTCCCTTTGAGACTCCATTTGAATAGAAACATTTTTTTGCGGGTGAGGGTGAAACAAAAATATTTTAGGCCAGCCATCAGCCAGTGGAAGCTCTGCCCTTTTATGGGTGAGCTGTGAGGGTTCGGCAACTCTGACTTTGACATGGGCAGCTTTGGTTGGGAGGTTTCTGCTTGTTTATTTTTATTACACCTCGTCTCTCCCAGGTCAGCTTTCACATTTTCATGGTGTCTGAAAGAATTCACAAGGAAGAAAATTGATCTACCTCTCCATCAGGTGTGTTAGAGGACTAGTGAGCCTTTTTAAGATTTTAGAGCAATTCAGCAGCAACACGCTGCGTCTTCACTGAAATCGCTTTGACTGTGTTCCCCTTACTTTTCTCCCTATTAAGAGCTGCCCCAGCAGGGCTAATGAGAGAAACATACACAAAGAGTCACTGAACTTCAGTGACCTGGGGTTTCACAACTCTCCCCCCTCCCTCCCTCTCCCAGAGGTTAGTTTCACCAGGAACCCAGGGTGGTGAGCAACCTTCTGTTCTCTGACCTGGGGCTGACTTTTCCTAGGCAAGCTGGGATTTCAGATCACTTTTTTTTTTGAGTTGGAGTCTCACTCGGTCGCCCAGACTGGAGTGCATTGACCGCTCCCAGCCACCACAGCCTCGACCTGCTGGGCTCTGGCGATCCTTCCCCCTCAGCCTTTCAAGTAGCCTGAATTATAGGCATGCGCTACCACGCCCGGCTGATTTTTTTATTTATTGTAGAGATGATGTCGCGCTGCCCAGGCGGGTCTCGAACCCGCGGGTTCAGGCAATCCACTCACCTCAGCCTCCCAAAGG
>NW_007107157.1:0-891 GCF_000164805.1 Carlito syrichta
CAAGCCAGGCTTGGGAAAGCTCCCAGCACACA
The DNA here is from genome assembly GCF_000164805.1 of Carlito syrichta. NCBI lineage: Eukaryota > Metazoa > Chordata > Mammalia > Primates > Tarsiidae > Carlito > Carlito syrichta. The sequence continues at coordinate 33 of NW_007107157.1, forward strand.
TCTGAGCAGCCACACTGCTGGGACAGCTGCCAGGTATGATTGGGGAGTGGCTGCTACACCACAACAGGACCTCTGTGGAGCCTTTGCACAGGAGGACCATTTAACCAGGGGCAGGGCCTGCCACCTTATGACCTGATTTCACTTTTCAGTGGCACAGAACACACCCTGCCACATTGCAAATTTGAGAAGCCATGGAGGCCCCATGAGGCCAATCCCTTTGATGGAAGACTGGGCCATGGCCACTGGAGTCAACACTGGACTGCAGGTTGGTGAGGACAGCTGGGCAGGGTGAGAATCTCAGTGACAGGACCTGAACAGGAACTTACCTCAGGCTTAATTGAGGAATGTTTTGGTAAAGCTACAGTAGACACCTGTCACCTTGTGTGTTCAAAATCCATTTCCCAAACTTTGGGGCAGTATCTCAAGCTAGTCGAGGAGAACCTCCTTTCTCCACTTATATTCTCTGGGGTGCTGGTTCTAGGCTGATCAACACCAAGCCCTTGACCCCACCCAACCCCAATGGCTCCTAGGCTCAAGTGCCAGCTCCACCATATATCAGATATGTAATTCATCCTGTGATAGCCATAAAGCCTCAGCTATCTCATCAGACAGAGTCCTCAGCCTATGGGTTGGAGAGCAAGAATCCAGTGAACACCCTAGACAGGTCCTCGGTACATGGCACAGTTCATTCTAGGCAAATCTGGGCTCTTCTTTTCCAATACAGTATTCTTCCTGTAGCGGACTCAGGGAAGGTAATCCATGATCACCTGTGCTGGGGGCTCACAGAAGTTAAAGGACTGACATAAAAGCTCACAGCCACTAAGATGGGAAACTGTGACTTACTCAAGACCTGTGAACT
>NW_007107158.1:0-910 GCF_000164805.1 Carlito syrichta
AGCCCTTGCTGCTCAAGAAGCAATTAGGGTATCTCTACAGACTCATTCAGTCTCCAGTCAAAATCTTATTCTCTGAAACATAGAGAAATCTAGTTTAATTAAATTAACACAATGAAATTAGTTAAGGATTCAGGATGTGTCTGAGTTAGTACCAGCTACATCAGTTAGGTAAACTTTAGGTATTTTTTTCTGTTTATGAAAACTCATGTAGTACCTGTGTGCCTGGAAATGCTAAGTGTTCCTGTGCGCAAACCTTTTTCATAATTTGCTGCAATGTCTGTGTAACACAAAGTCCCTAGTTGTGAGATACACATACACACACATGTATTTATGAAAATTGCATATGTGCATATAGAAACACATGTTGTGTCTTTCTAAAATTTTGAAGAAACTATGTCCAAACCAATTCACTTTCAAAGACACTCCATGTAATGGTTTCACTCTTGTGCTACCTCAGTTAAGTATTATGAAATTCTATCAACTTTGCATTTTCCTTCATCTGATTTACAAAAGGTAATTTTCAGACATCAATAAATACTATTTTTGTTTCCACTTTTTAAAAAGATGAATAAAAATATCACAAACATCGCATATATTTTTAAATAAAAATATACCCTAGACTTGCATTTTTGCTCCAGCATATAAGAAGTGTAGAAGTGCCACTTTATTCTAACAAGTTAAAATCTCAACAAAATGAAAAATGGATTCTTCTTAGATCCAGCTCTAAGTCAGATCACAGGGAAAACTAGAGTCCCTGAAATTATACACATATACAGATTTAATACTTGCCTGAGCAGAAACCCACTATCAGAGACCTCTTCGGGGGCTAGTGCCTGGGTGGCCAGGGTGGGAAAAACTGAGTTTATTGCTGGAGGCTCCCTGTGGGCAACTCTGAGACTTTAAACACTCC
>NW_007107159.1:0-1151 GCF_000164805.1 Carlito syrichta
GATCCTCTAATTCTTGATACCTTTTTGTGAAACAAAGAAGTTATGACTGTTTCCCTGTGCTCTGGCTGACACAGTGCAAACCTTTCACTCCTGGACCTCATAGCCCATCTCTGGAAACCAGGGCAGTTGGCTGTGCTTGCTCCTTCGCCTTCTGCCTCAGTCTACTAATAATGGTAGAAAAGCGTGTCTCTTTTTGTCACTTCTGTAGCACTAACCAAGCCTAGAAGATCACTGGTGTGGGGGACACAGGGTGGTTTTCTGTTAGCAGTGTTGTCTGATGCTAGCTCACCAATCCCCAGGCAGGAGGTAGAGTGAAGATGTCAACATCTGAACATCCACAGGGCTGCTTCTTGTTGCTGCTGCATCTCTTGCGGTGTTTGTTTCTCTGCTAGACCCTGCAGAGGGTTCATCTGTGCTGTGTTCTTCCTCATCTCTACTGACACCTGATGGCCAGAGTTATTTCTAGATCTTTCTCGCCTTCATAATTTCTTTCCCTTCTACAGCTGCATCCTTTCAAGGAGCTCAGTAGGTGAAAGAAAAATCGTAAAAGTCTTGTAATAAATGTAGCTGTGACGTTTGAACTAACATTCTTATCATTTTCATTACAGTGGAGATAGAAGGACTAGTCAACAATTCCTGGAAAAGAACTCTTCCTTATAGCCTATCCATATTTTAAATGCGCAAAATCGGTGACATACTGATATCCTGTGATCGGTTTATTCTGCATCATAGGTTGAGCTTTCTTCCGTTCTTTTGTATTTTATCATGTGTAAATTTTCTTCTTCCTAGACTAATCTGGTAGAGCTAGTAATATTTACTTGTTCTTATAATTTTTTAAAAAAACAAACACATACACAAAAAATTCACTCATTACCTAGTCTGAAAAATAACAGCTGCAGTTCTTTGAGACTCTAAAATATATTTTCCTCATGTCTGTTTTCTGAATTTTCATAAAGAAGCACTTTGCCGTGTAACTGTGGACATATCGTTGTAATTATAAGAAGTTTCAGTCTACAGTTCATCTAAAGGACCATACTATTTCACACAGATCAAAGAATTTATCTGGTAAAATAATTTTTGGACCAATCAAGGGATTACTTTCTGGAGACTTTTATTTTCACATATATGTTAAATATCGCACTACATTGTAA
>NW_007107160.1:0-928 GCF_000164805.1 Carlito syrichta
AAAGAGTGGAATTAGAATACACTTTTCATAAAGAAATAATAAATAGCTTGAGGTGATACACACCCCAAGTGCACTGATTTGATGATTAAACATTGTATGCCTGTATCCAACATCACATGTGCCCCAAATATTTATAAATCTATCATATAATTCTTGTACCCATAAGTAAAAATTAAAGAATTAAAAATTGAGACCTATGTAGAATTCAATGTAGTGTAAACAATTGAAGAGTATTTAGTCATTATTTAATAGTTTGGGGGTATTGTTAAATTGTGAATTCTCAGGTTCTTAAAAATTATTTGTCCTTTAAATAATAATGTATTGAAAATTTTAAGTCAGTTATATTGAGAGATATCTGACAGATTGTTCCTTCAATTTTAATTGAACAATTTGGATTGTCACAAATGCATACAATGATGTAGCCACTAGAGAAATCATAATATACAATGTTCTAGCACCGTACATCCCTATCGCAGTCCATTCTTCTTTCTAACTTTGGCTTCTGATATTCACTGATCTGTTTTGTGTCTTACTGATTTTGTGATTTAGAATCTTATGTAATTTAGTAAAAAAGTTGTTTTTATGTCTGGCATCCTTTAGTGAACTTACCACTTAAGAATCATTTGTGGGCCAGGCTCAGTGGCTCAGCCTGTAATCCCAGCACTTTGGGAGGCCGAGGCGAGTGGATTGCCTGAGTCCTAGGGTTTGAGACACACCCAGGCATCTTGGCGAGACCTCGCAACTATAATAAATCAAAAATAGGACGGCCATGGTAGGACGCGCCCGTAGTTCCAGTTACTTGGAAGGCGGATGCGGAAAGAATGCTGGACCCCAAAAGGCCAAGGTTGTGATGGCTGAGAGCATACCACTGCATCCAGCCTGGGTGACAGAGTGAGAATCCCAACTCAAAAAAAAAAAAAAGCAGAAT
>NW_007107161.1:0-712 GCF_000164805.1 Carlito syrichta
AAATTGACATGTGTTACATAGAATGCATAATTTTATTGTGCTAACTGAATTGTTAAGATTTGGAAATGTGTTTCATGTTTTAGCAAAATATTTGGCATTCTAACATGGTGAACATTAAATCCATAGTGAAATTCAGAGTGCAGTACTTAGTTTCTTACAGATTATTTATAGAAGTACATGTGGTGGATGCTAGCAAAGAGCCCACCTACAGTCATGTAATGTAAATGAATCATTTTCACTGCTTAAAATTCCAGTTGGAAAAAATCTATTAACTGAAAAAAATCTAAAGCAAAGGAATTTATAGAGTTAACAACTTCCTTTCTAAAGTCACTTGAAGTCACTCTTAACTAGCTCAGAATCAGAATTCACAATTTCTAGACTGTCTTGGTCCAAGTTTTTGTAACCACAGAGTTGCAGAATACTTCCTAGCAGTGATTCTAGCAAGCACTGTCAGAGATCAGCATGTTTAATTTATGCTATGAATAGGAACGGTGGTCGTTTTAATAAAATGGCCTCCACAAATTCTTTAAAACATTTTTCATCTCTAAGTGTGTTCTATCTTCCCTCCCACAGAAATCTCAGTGGGACTTGTGATGTCTCTAAAGATAGTTAAAACATGTGTCTTGCACCTGGCTATCTTGGAATGCTTATTCTTGGATGGTTTTTCTTGGGTTCATGCTATTGGGACACAGTTTGTTTGTAATGCTGTGGG
>NW_007107162.1:0-1265 GCF_000164805.1 Carlito syrichta
CCTATGCTAGCTATGATATCCTAGGAAGAAATTAACAGCATAGGCAAAAACATATCAGCAAAAGTTAATTCATATATTCTTTAGGTTAAAAAAGCAATGTAAGCTGGCCTCGGTGGCTCAGCCTGTGATCCCAAACCTTTGGGAGGCTGAAGTGAGTGGATTGCCTGAGCCCGCAGGTTCGAGACCCGCCTGGACAGCGAGACCTCATCTCTGCAATAAATCAAAAAATCAGCCAGGTGTGGCAGCGCATGCCTGTAATTCCGGCTACTTGGAAGGCTGAGGTGGAAGGATCACCTGAGCCCAGCAGGTCGAGGCTGCGGTGGCCGGGAGCGGCCACTGTACTCCAGTCTGGGTGACAGAGTGATACTCCAACTCAAAAAAAAAAAAGCAATGTAAGGAGAATCAACCTCCTTCACAGACACACACACACACACACACACACACACACACACACACACACACACACACACAGACAAAAAGAGGCATCCTCCATACTGATAGAAAATCCACTTTTAAAATGCTTTAAAAATAATATTAATACAATTATTTTTAATGAACCACATGAGGGGAAAAAAGATTTGCCTACATCCAAACTCATTCCTTCATTTTTATCCAATATTACAAGACAGGTCTATTTCTTGCCTACTAAGATGAAGAAAGCTTTCACAGGTACAAGCTACCCAAAATAATGTTTTAGTTTGTCCATGGTGAGAGAACCACAGTTTTGCTACAATGAACCACTTGCTCACCAAGACTGGCATGGAGAACAATATCAGGACAGGCAAAGAAAAAGGAAGAAGTAGAGGGATGCAAGAAGGGAAGTAGAAAGGAAGAGAAGGGGGGAGAAAGGATACTGTCATTCTCAGAATGGATACAAGGACATCCATGTAGCAGGCTCATTACTGAGGACTTAGCTATACCAATGCCACTCTGGCTCTCATGACTTAGTATAAATATAGATTCATTAAGGTCCCATTTTTGCAAAGTACATGAGTTTTATTAAAATGGATATTGCATTTAATTTGTTAGGCAAATTGATACTGCATCTATAATTAGACATTCCATCATATTAGAAGACTACTTTATCAACATGTATGCAGTAACTCATTATTTTAATTTCCCTAAACTATGTCTCTGGAATTGCCACAAGAAAAACTGGTTTTAATAAAACACAGGATTATGTGGTGTTGGATGATTACTCCCAAAATACATTCAAGTGGGTCTGCTATGCACACTTACATAGAAATCTGAACCCAGAAAAGCTC
>NW_007107163.1:0-907 GCF_000164805.1 Carlito syrichta
TCCAGCACAGTCCCAAGCCTGGAGTTGAAACAGTTGAAGGACGAGTCCCCAGAGATCCCTCTTCCCTCTCCCCGTATCTGGGCAAACTGAAAATTCATACTACCAGAAACAGTGCTTGGAGAGGCACTTCCCCCTACTCACCATTTCCCCAAGTCTGTGTGGCGATTTTTCCACTATCTGCCTTCGTGTTGTTACTGATTCTCAAATCTAAGAGATGGACTGAGTTATTTTTAAATGGGTAGACTGAAAAGGCACCAAAAGCATTCTCACAGTCCAACACGTTCATCCCCAGAGCACTCTCATTTGGCCGGCCAGGAGAAACTCTGGCTCTGCAAAAGTCAAGCTGAAAGCAAATTTCATCCCTTCCCTTTTACCAAAAACAGCAAAAATGGTCTTACAAGAAGTTCAAGACTCTTTAGCATGAATTTAAACTTCTTTCTGAGGGCTAAGCATATTCCTACTCAAACCTTTGTGTTTTCAAGGATAACAGGAGAGTTAAGGAGAGCGAGGGAGCAGGAGCAGGAGAGAGCCAGGATATGTTCATTCTATTTTTAAACACTCGCCAAGTTTGGAGTAAAGGAACACTCTGATTCTGTACTCCCACCCCTATCACCTTCTGCTGAACACAAGAACCAGAACCTGCACGTATACACGGCACCGCTTCTGGATTTGGGGACTGCCGGGTGCCAGCACTCCAAGGACGGGCGAGCTCACCAGCCACTCCTCCGGAGACCCTGGTGGCCCTGCCTGGCGGGAGCCACGTGCAGGGAGCGGAGCATCAGAGCCCGCCTGTCCCCGCCATCCGCCTGTCCCCACTCTGGCAGGCACGCTCCCTGTCCGCTCTAGGCATCCAGAGGTGAGCGCCTCTTCCCCTACGGGAGCCAGAGCATTAGGGCAAAGGCTTTCC
>NW_007107164.1:0-1157 GCF_000164805.1 Carlito syrichta
AAAAGTGCACTTCCCCTTATCTCTTTTGCGCTCCCGGTAGTCAACACTCCATCAACCGAAAGATGCAAATCTCCTTTAATTCCTTTTTCTGAATGGTTATAAGTTTGAATAATATAGAATCGGTGTAATTGTAAGCCTGGTGATTGTCTCACTTTTGTGTAATGCTTGATGTCTCAGGTCTGGTCTGGATCAAAAAATGTTACTATGATCCATGTGGCCGATCTCAAGTTCTATACAATGCTCTGGCGGTCACGTGACTAACGTACTAACAACTCTGGACTGATAAAAGTGAACTGTAAAAACCTGGAGGGTGAACAGAACCATTTTAGAAAGACCTCGAGTCTGGCTGTGCTCCCTGGATTCGAAGTCATACATGCACTTCTTTCCACCAGGTCCCTGCCCTCTTGATTTATTGGTATCAAGGGGAGCAGTTGAGCATTACTCAGACCATAATACAATGACCAAATCAAGATGAGTCCATATCCACCACTTTGAACATTCACTATTCTTTGTGGTGATAACATTTAAAAACTTCTCTCCTGGCTATCTTGGAATATTCAGGACATCGTTATTTGCCAGGGTCACCATACAGTGCCATAGCACACCTGAATTCACGCTCCTCTAATCGCAAACTAGTACACACACTGACCAACCTCTCCCCTGCCCCACAGGCGCTGATAGGCAGTCACCCTTTCACTCCCCGTCCCATCTCCTTCCCAGCACTTCCTGGGCAACTCTCAGCCTCTTGACCTCTCCTGGCTGGCCCAGGTCCTTCTCCTGCCTCCCTCCAGCATGCTTTTTCTCTTGACCTTTTCTAAGAAGTCTCACCGAGAAAATCTCCATAAGATGCAAATTTAGCCACCAAACCACAGAATGTTCACATGAAAACTGGCCTCCTGCAGGGTAGATGCTCTGACGACTTTCCTTCTGTTTCGTTAATAAATGGAACAGAAGTCAGAAGCAAGAGGCCTCGTCCACTGGAGGTTAAAGAGTAGCCGCAAGGGCAGGGGTGGGTTGGTGTGGCCTCAGCACAGGGGATGCCCAGAAGATCCCACCTTCCTCTGCAGTCCCTAGTCCTCTCCGCACTCCCGTCCCATCTTCCAGCGCAGTGGGCAAAACTTGCACCACACAGGAACAAACTGGGAGCCTCAGCAGTA
>NW_007107165.1:0-750 GCF_000164805.1 Carlito syrichta
GCGGGTGGCGTCCATCGATTCTTCTAGTACCGGTCCGGTGGGTGGTCGCCGGCTGGCCCCGGTATGTGTGGGTAGCGTTTCCCACTGCTAGGGTCCGAGTCACGCTAGGCTTCCCCCCTTGATACCGACAGATGAAAGGGGCGGGGAGCTGGCTGAAAGGGCATTTCTGAGCTCTAATCCAGGGAGCAGAGCCAGACTCGAGATCTTTCAAAACGGTTCTGCTCACCCTCTAGGCTTTTACGGTTCACTTCTATAGTCCAGAGTTCTTCGGGCCTATATGTCAGCTACAGTGAGATATGCGACCCGCAGAGCACCATATAGAATTTGGGTTTTAGCCACATCGATCGATAGGGACGTTTTTTCTCTCCCGACTTCCTGGTGCCAGGTAACGGAGGTATCTCACAGCTTTTTCCGGTAGGGCCCGGCAGAGGTGGTGATCGAGCTCGCCATAGTAGAGTAAAGGGCCTGAGACGTCACGCGTGATGCAAAGGTTATACGAATCACAAAGCTTACGATGACATGGATACACAAGTGACATAATTCACAAGGCTTACGATGACACCGAGACTCTATCATTCGAACTTATGACCACTCAGAAAAAGGGAGTCAAAGGAGATTCCCATCTTGCCGTGGATGGGGGGCAGACTCCAGGGAGGTCAACGATCCTTTGAAGCTACTCACCGGGAGTGCCCAGGAGCTCAGGGAAGCACACCCTCTATCAGCTCTTGGGAATGTTGCTCAGGAATAAAT
>NW_007107166.1:0-1150 GCF_000164805.1 Carlito syrichta
CGAGAGTCCCCGGGGTGTGCGAGGGCTACTGCAGATTGCCGCTACTGCCTGGAGCCTCAGTGGGAGCTCACATGAGTCCTTGTCTTGGGGGATACTGTCACAGCCTCTCCAACCTGCTAGAATACATGAGAGCTTTCTGTTCTGGAAGAGTTAGATGGGTGGTGGATTCAACTCTCTGTCAACAGGGTTTCTTTTGCCTTATTTGAAAATTAATTTTAAAATTTGTAATTGACACACAACGAACCTACATACGTATGGGGTACAGTGTGAAGTTTCAGCGCATGTGTCCATTGTATAATTGATCCAGAGACCCGCGAATGTCGGTCCATATTGCCACAGCCCCTAGAGAAGAGCATAGCAAGGACGCAATATTCCTGAGAACTAATAAAAAGTGCACTTCCCCTTATCTCTTTTGCGCTCCCGGTAGTCTACACTCCATCAACCGAAAGATGCAAATCTCCTTTAATTCCTTTTTCTGAATGGTTATAAGTTTGAATAATATAGAATCGGTGTAATTGTAAGCCTGGTGATTGTCTCACTTTTGTGTAATGCTTGATGTCTCAGGTCTGGTCTGGATCAAAAAATGTTACTATGATCCATGTGACCGATCTCAAGTTCTATACAATGCTCTGGCGGTCACGTGACTAATGTACTAACAACTCTGGACTGATAAAAGTGAACTGTAAAAACCTGGAGGGTGAACAGAACCATTTTAAAAAGACCTCATGTCTGCCTGTGCTCCCTGGATTCGAAGTCATACATGCACTTCTTTCCACCAGGTCCCTGCCCTCTTGATTTATTGGTATCAAGGGGAGCAGTTGAGCATTACTCAGACCATAATACAATGACCAAATCAAGATGAGTCCATATCCACCACTTTGAACATTCACTATTCTTTGTGGTGATAACATTTAAAAACTTCTCTCCTGGCTATCTTGGAATATTCAGGACATCGTTATTTGCCAGGGTCACCATACAGTGCCATAGCACACCTGAATTCACGCTCCTCTAATCGCAAACTAGTACACACACTGACCAACCTCTCCCCTGCCCCACAGGCGCTGATAGGCAGTCACCCTTTCACTCCCCGTCCCATCTCCTTCCCAGCACTTCCTGGGCAACTCTCAGCCTCTTGACCTCTCCTGGCTGG
>NW_007107167.1:0-1060 GCF_000164805.1 Carlito syrichta
GCATCATGAGAAATCACACGTGTATGTTCTTGGGTTCACAATGGACCAAACGGACCCTACTCTGGCATGTTACTATCACTGTACAACCCTACTGGCACCATGTGTCCAAATTTGGAGTCTGTAGTGCAGCCCGTCACATACCATGTTTGTAGAAATTATCTGAGAGCCCGTCTTGGGTCCTGAGATGGATGCTGGTTACCAAGGGGGACTGAGCTCTGTTTCCAGGGTCAGCCAAAGACCTTCCAATTTGGAAAATCTACTCACAGTCTGATCCTGAGCCTCACAGCTTGGAGCTCATCACAGACAAGCTATATTGATACCATTCTTGCTGTCCCGAGTCCAGCTTTTCTGGCAAACATGATCAGTTCGCATATTATCTGAGTGGACCTTTGCAAATTGGAATTATATGTCTATGGCTTTGGTGCAGCACAGTACCTTGGGCTTTGTGTAACATGGGTCCCTTACAACATCTAAGCACCCACAGAGGTAATTCAAGTCTGCCAATTCAACTCAGAAGAGCATAAATTTTTAGTTTGTATCCATTATTGTTGTGTGTATTTTAGTTGAAATGTGCCTCTTTCCAAAGATAACTCCAAATTATCACTGAATATTTTATGAACAAAGCAAGCTTGTGTAGAGAAATCCTATGTTAGACAGAAACTAATAATATCAGAAGATTTAATATAGCCCCAAATAAACATAACTCATATACTTATTCAGTTATTTATTCATTCATTCTCTTATGTAGCTAGTAATACCCTAGGCACTAAAAATATAATTGTGAGCAAAACATAAGCTTTGCCCTCAATGAGCTCTAGTCTAGTATATCAGGGTTTTATTATAAAAAGAAACAATAGCCGGGTTCCGTGGCTCAGCCTGTAATCCCGCGCTTTGGGAGGCTGAGTTGAGTGAATTGCCTGAGCCCGTGGGTTCGAGACCCGCCTAGGCGACTTGGCGAGACCTCATCTCTACAATAATCAAAAAATTAGCCGGGCGTGGTAGCGCTCGCCTGTAGTTCCAGCTATTTGGAAGGCTGAGGCAGAAGGATCACTGGAACCGA
>NW_007107168.1:0-1517 GCF_000164805.1 Carlito syrichta
CAGGTTGAGGCTATGGTGGCCGGGATCGGCCACTGCACTCTACTCTGGGCAACAGAGTGAGACTCTAACTCAAAAATAATAATAATAATAATAATAATAATAATATTTGTGTATTAATAATAATAGTAACATATTAGCTATCATTTGTTAAGCTCTTAGTTTGTGCCAGGCACTAAGCTAATTTATTAACAAGTATTTAATCCCCACAAGGGAGACTGGTACTATGATAACTCCCAGTTTTAGATGAGAAATTGAGGCCCAGAGTTGTAACTTGAACCAGGTTACCTAACTAATAAGTCTGTGTGGCACATACATATACACAAACATACAACTTAATTTGTCCACCATTCACAGACAAATATGCAAATGTGTGAATAATGTATAACTTTCTTATAACATTAATCCATAATTTCCACAAATGACCTCCAACATTTTTGTCAGTATCATCAGAGAGAGAGAGAGAGTCAGAAAGCAGCAGTCTTGAGTACAGAAACTGGCATATGGAAGGCATAGTTGTTTCTCTCCTCTTAAACTCTGTGAGGTATTTTGTATTATTCAGAGCTGCAGCCTCAGCTCAGAATAGTAGTTGGTACTTCAAAGGTGGTCCACGTCAGTGGGAGGAATCATGTTTAATGAGGAAGAAACAGTGGCTTATGTAACAACATAGGTTATGGCCATGCATGTAAACAGAAGAGAATAGTTAAGGTCTAGAAGTCAATTTTATATGAAATAGATAAATAATTTAGACACATTATTTGACCTAAATTCTTTAGATAAATGTCTGAATTTCTTAAAATTTGCCAAACGATTATTCCAAATAGTTCTGCTTTCAGTATCAATGCATTTTAAAATCATGTTATTTCTGAACACAATTGTCCAACTAACTTTACACCTACCATACAACTAACTCCCATTTGTAGAAACCTTAACACTGGCAAAGCACTCCCATACATGTTGTCTCTGAGCCTATATAATCACAAGTGGGCATGGACCATTCACTCACTGCTTCCTGAACACAAGCTTGGGAACAGGTCTGGTCCATGATGAAGCACCCATAGATCCTTCTGCATCTGAGAAATACCTGGGTAGACCTAGATCCTACAGCCTCTGGGGATCTAAGTGATGATATCAGCACAAGGTTTATGTTTCCATCCTCAAGCTGACCTTTATCTGGGGTGGCTTCATTTGTGGTGGCTCTCTCAGCTTCTCCAAATTTACATTCAATAATATTAGTGGTAAGAGAGATTTATTTCTAAGAACTGCAGCAGAAATGATGAGACTGGAGCTGAGGATAAAACAGTCCCACTCCAAACACGTAATGGATTGTGAATGAGCTCTTCCACCAAAGAACCAGTATAGTACAGAAGCAATCATGTGCAGTACACCTGGCCTGTCCCACCTCCCTCAAAATGAACATGCCTTCCCCTCATTTTGTAATTATAGCTAGCACTTACTCATTCTCTTTTATGGTTGATATTTTGCTTTACACAGTTGACTTCTCCATTGCATTACTACTA
>NW_007107169.1:0-825 GCF_000164805.1 Carlito syrichta
TTTATTCCGCCTGTATTGAAACTTGTTGAGATTCCAGATATATATCATTCTTAGATAACTGAACCTTGAGATTCAGTGTACCTAAGTGCTATTCAGAAGGCAGAATGCATAATAAATATTAAATTTTTTAGAAAATAAAAGAGTATCATAGTTTAATACAGCTTTATCCATTCTTAAAATTTGTGAACATTTTCTTGGGGCACTCTGTATTTTCTGCTTGTTAATTTTCATTAAATGTTACAGATGTGCAATCCATAGATAAAGGTTTCCCTCATATATTTGAAGGAAATATAAAATCACATTCCCTTTATATTTTAACCCAATTTATGTTTTTAAAAGAGTATTTCCATTGAATCCCCTATTATTATCTCTACCTAAGACATAATGCTCTACTCTGCAACAAAGTATTCGTTTAATCTGATATATTTAATCATCAAGCATTTAAAATCAGGAAAACAGAAAAAAGAGAATTTGGGGCCCAATATATATAACCAAAAAAATGGAGATTTTCAATGTAGTGTGTATTTGGGCTCCTCATTAATATAAAAATTTGGATAATTGAAAATTCTGGAAAATTGACGATGATCTTAGCTAAAGCAATGTTCAAATCCTGTTATAAAAACGGCTCAAGCCTGTGACATAATACTAAAAACATCCAAAAGTTTCTAAACTAAAAAAAGTGCTAAAATAGTATCTGGTTGTGCTATAACCAGCTCCAATAGGATTTGGTGACCATAATAATAAAATACTACATCGTGGTCAACCCCCTCAGGTCCCTTCCCAGTGTTGGAGTTTCTCTGTCCTCTAAATAAATACTGCTTTATT
>NW_007107170.1:0-884 GCF_000164805.1 Carlito syrichta
GGGTGTTTGAGTTTCTTGTAGATCCTGGATGTTATGCCTTTTCACAGATATATAGGTGGAGAATCTTTTTTCCCACTCTGTTGGCTGTATCTCTGCTCTTCTGATGGTTTCTTTTGTTTTGCAGAAGTATATTAATTTGATGAGATCCCACTTGTCTAACTTACTACTTAAAGCATGGGTATTTCGGGCTCTGAAGAGGAATTAGTTTCCTTTTCCAGTTTCCCTAATGATGTCTCCTGCATTTTCTAAGATTATTATAATTTGTTGTGTTACATTTAGGTATTTGATCCATTTAGAGTTAATGTGTATGGTGATAGATAGGGTTCCTGATTCTATATTGTGCATATTGTCAGCCTTTTCCCATCACCATTTGCTGAATATGTTCTCCATTAACCAACGGGTCTTGGAGGTTTTTTCCAAGATGAGTTTGTTGAGAATTTGAAGATTTCATTCCCTGTCCTGATCAATTTTCCTATGTACCTATTCTTGTACCAATACCAGGCTGTTTCGATTAGTGTAAACAAATAGTAAAGTTGAAGTCTGGAACTGTGATAGCTCTTGCTTTGCTCCTTTTGATAAGATTCTTTTGCCCATTCTTCATTGTTTATGGTTTCATATGAATACTTAATTGCAATTTACAGTTCTGAGAAGAATGATGTTAACATAATGGTTATTTCATTGAATCTGTAGATTGACTAAAAGGCTAATTTTTACGTAAAAAGTGGTAAGTAAAGTCAGGGAAACAAGCATGTCAAATTGTCTTTTTTGACAACAGCCTCATAACTGTGACATCATAATGGGAGGGACCTTGACTACTGAGCATCCTTATGCTTCAAGCACTTGTGTACAGTGCTCTGCCAAATTCCATAGACCTGGTGCATTTC
>NW_007107171.1:0-870 GCF_000164805.1 Carlito syrichta
TTAAAAGTGGCTTATGTTGTTGGCCATTTTTGTAAGGTGAGAGAAATATTATTAGATAATAAGATATTTATTTTGGCCTAGAAATATTATTTTTAGACAATAAATTATACATTTTGACCTTGAAATATTATTTTTTACTTAAAAAAAGGCTGAGCTTGGTGGCTCAGCCTGTAATTTTAGCATATTTAGAGATCAGGTAAGTGGATTGCCTGAGCCTGCAGGTTTGAGACCAGCCCGGGCAACTTGGGGAGACCTCATCTCTACAATAAATATAAAATTAGCTGGGTGTGGTATCATGTGCCTGTAGCTCCAGCTACTTGGAAGACTGAGGCAGAATCATCACTAGAGTCCAGCAAGTCCACGTTGGGGTGGCCATGAGTGTGCCACTGTGTGATGAAGTGAGACTCCATCTCAAAAGAAAAAAGAAAATGCATGCATTAAATTTTATGTAATTTATCTATAGCTAACAACAAAATGTATTCTTTAAAAAAATCAAGTGAGGTGCTCTAAAAAATTGCAGGCTCTCCTGTGTTGTACAAGGGTCAGCCATGTAATAAGTTATTTTCTACTTGTGACCTTAGAAGAATACAGTTATTGTTCCCCATATTCAATTTTTGCTTCCACAATCTAAAAAGGAAAAAGCAAAGTTTTGTATCTGTGTCTTCAAAACATTTTCTTTTATATTCAATTTTATTATATTATTATTCAGAATTATAGTTAGGTCAATAAAAAATGAAAAACTTGAGAAAACTGAATTTGCAACAAGGACACAGAGCTGTGCTGACTCATAATTTAGCAGTTTTAAAACCATAGAGACAGCTGCTCATCAGTGATAAAACTCAGTGAAAATTTACATCAGCAGATTAGAAA
>NW_007107172.1:0-910 GCF_000164805.1 Carlito syrichta
CCCCTCCCTCTCCCAAGTCAGCCTATTTCTTTGATATCTTCCTCATCAGCTGCAAGAGGATGACAGACAAGATGGACTCTTCCTACTGTCAGACACTGACAGAGCAGAGAAATGTAGACAGATGGATAACAGATAGGAGGGGTCTAAGTACTCTACAACTTATTGAAGCAAATGGAGGAGAGTTGGGTGGCAAATTACCTATACTGTCCACAAACCAGCAGGCAGCTTTGTTTGCCAGCTATCCAAATAGTTTCTGGGTAATTTGGCACATTTCTACTTTGTTGTGCTATGTCTAAACGTATGACTTTGAGTTCTGAAAATTTCCTGTTGTAAAAGATCTGCCCAATAATAAGCGATATTTGGAGTGTGATATTCAGAGAAATACACATACCTTCATTTGCTAGCCCCTCAAAAGAAGATTTGAGGTATGAGCTTTTATTTTTTTATTTTTTATTGTTAAAAATTTTTTTTGAGTTGGAGTCTCACTCTGTCGCCCAGACTGGAGTGCAGTGGCCACTCCTGGCTACTGTAGCCTCGCCTGCTGGGCTCCAGCGATCCTTCCGCCTCAACCTTCCGAGTAGACAGAATTACAGGCATGGGCTACCATGCCTGGCTGATTTTTTGATTTATTGTAGAGATGAAGTCTCGCTGCCCAGGCGGGTCTCGAACCTGCAGACTCAGGCAATCCACTCACCTCAGCCTCCCAAAAGCGCGGGATGACAGGCTGAGCAACTGAACCCGGCTAGAGGTATGAACTTTTAAAATATGAAAAGAGCCCGGCTCCACAGAATTCATGTTCCACGGAAATAGTTTTAAAATATATTCTGGGGAGAATAAGGAAAGGGTGGTAAGGGAATCTGGAGTTTAAGTTGGTATTGGAAAACCACTGTTAAGTGGGTGATTATACCAC
>NW_007107173.1:0-1093 GCF_000164805.1 Carlito syrichta
CTCCAGGGATTTTCCCTCGCAAGTTTTCCATGCTGTGCCTTCAGCAGTTCATCAATTAGAGCTCAGGTTTTCCTACCTTAGTGCTGGCTCCTGTGGAGGTTTCAATCCTTGGGTTTCTGTTTCAGAAAGCTGTGATATCTGCATTCTGCAGTCTGTCTCTTCAAGTTCTGGAGCAGTGGTTTTCCCTGAAATCTCAACTCTCTGAAGGATCTAAGAAGAGTTGCCCATTTTCTGTTTGTTCAGCTTTTTACTTATTATTAGGATAGAATATCTACTCCAAGCTTGTTGCCTGTGGTGCAGGGAAACTGGAAATCATTCTCATCTTTTAAGTTCAATTCCCCTCCATAGCTGAGTAAATATGAACCATTCTGGGAGGTGGAGGAATGGGCAATGGAGAAAACATGACCAGAAAAGAAAAGGGTGTATAGGTGTGCTCTGAATGTGAGGGTCTCAGAGACAGTGGGACATGATAAAGAGAGCCACCGGAGTGCACAGTCTGCCCTGGCCATCACTTTCTCCCTGGCTACAACAGGATGGGATTGCTTCTTAATAAATAACTAGGGAGCTCCATGGAGCTGCAGCTCTGCTTAGCTTCACTGGCATCATCAACAGTTCACTCCAGACTGGAGCTCAGGGGCCCTAACAGTGACCTTGACTTCCTCCTGGCACCCAATGAGGTACTGTTGCCTATTGGTTGAAAGTGTGGTCTCTGTGTCCAGTTCCACAATGCCACCCCATGTCTACCATGGTATCTCTGCAAAGTACTAGCCCTCTCCATGTTTCAGCTGTCTCACCTGTGCGATGGGCTTAGTAAAGAGTCGTGCCTTGTTCAGTCATAGTGAGGAGCAAGTGAGCAAATGCCTCACACAACTCAGAACAATACCTGGTCCATGGCAAGTGCTCAAGAAAGTCACAAGCTTTTATTATTATAAATACCCCATGGGTACCTGCATGTTCTGAAGTCTGAGGGGTGTCTCTGTAAATGTATTGGTATCAACTAAAAAAAAGACTTTCATAGGAGAGACAACAGTTGGACCTATTCAAATTAGATATATAGTGAGCACAGGGATTCTTTTGGAAATGTGGGTGACAG
>NW_007107174.1:0-967 GCF_000164805.1 Carlito syrichta
CGGGGATGCGGACACGCCGCGCTCGGATCTCGCGCCTCAGATCTTGGCTCCCACGCGCCCCTTTCGCCCTCAGCGTCCTCGACCGTCTCGTGGGGCGAGGGGGGCGGCCCACGTCACCCCGCCCCCGGGTTCCAAAGCGTCCGCTCAGCCTTTCTCGCGTTCCGGGCGGAGGCCCCGCTCCACGCACGGAATGCTCACGATGAGGGACGCTGCCCCTGCTCGGGCCCTGCTCCGGGGCTGCCCGGGGTCTCTGCGGGCCCTTTCCCTGTCTTGAAGCCCACCCCGACGTCCCTCTGTGCCCCGGGAGAAGCCTAGGCGAAGAAGACTCCTCCCCAGGGTGGACGGGAGCCTCTGCCTTCCGTCTGGGAGTGATGCCTGGCCTAGAAACTTGGGGTCCCCGCCATGTGGCGCGCTCAGGCCTCGGATCCCAACTCCTTCGCCCTCCTCCCCGCCCTGCCTTGCCCCGGAGAAACCGCGGTGGCCTGCCTTCCGTTCCTGCGCGGCTCTCCCCGCCCTCCGCCCCTCCTTCCCCTCCTTCCCCTCCTTCCCCTGCTCCTCCCCACTCCCCTAACAGCCTCCTCCCTCTCCTCTCCCCTCCGGACCTCCCCTTTCCCCTCCCCCCAGGGTCGCCTTGGGATCTTCCCAGAGCACCAGGGATCGGAGCGGACAGTTTTCCCCCCTCCCACCCTGGGCTCTCCTGGGCTCGGCGGCTTTCTGGTGCGCGGCGGCTGGTCCCCGTGGCCGGGGAGGTGACGATCTCAGAGAGGAGGCGGCGCGTGTGTTGGACACGGTGGCGCTGCCTCCAAACTCTTGGAGTTCGGGAGTCGTCCCGCAGGCCGCGGGGCCAGGACAGAAGGGAGGGGGGCCCCCACGGGACCTGGTCCAGACGCTCCCTGTGAGTGGGCGGCCAGGGCGTGGCTGCCCATCTCGCCGAGTGCCCCGCCCGTCGGTCATCCTCGGTGCCTCC
>NW_007107175.1:0-563 GCF_000164805.1 Carlito syrichta
CAAGTCTTAACACCATTTTTTTCACAGTTTGTTAATAAGGACAGTAGTCTAACTTTCATGAATTCCAAACCTGGAAATTGTAATATTAAAAATACATAAGGTTCCACTGTTCAGCTATTTGC
Organism: Carlito syrichta; assembly: GCF_000164805.1. Lineage (NCBI taxonomy): Eukaryota > Metazoa > Chordata > Mammalia > Primates > Tarsiidae > Carlito > Carlito syrichta. The sequence continues at coordinate 123 of NW_007107175.1, forward strand.
TTATGCGTAGTGTTTTATTCTTCAGAATGCTTCCACCCAATTTCAAAATAGTTAGTGTTAGAGTATGGTATTGCACTTTTCTATGGTCATGCCTCTTTGGACTTACATTGTTTAAGGTTGGCAGGTGGCCAAAGTTGTGTAAAGTTGCATGTCCATTATTGGTTGTGCATCATAAGAGGCTGGCTGAGTGCTGTTTCAACAATACACTGGAATGCCACCCAGCCCAGTCTCAGCAGGGTTCTGAGAGTCCAGCAGAGCAGAGTACTTCGAGTGTGTGTGTGAATGTGTGAATGTGAGTGTACAGTACATAGCGGTTGAGTTGTCATGTGGACTCATGCACAACAAGTTATGAAGGCCTCCGTGTCTGCGCTCTTCAGCCTAGGCAAGACAGAGGGAAACAGCAGACCCTGCCTGCACTGGGTGGACAGGATCCCATGCATT
>NW_007107176.1:0-1384 GCF_000164805.1 Carlito syrichta
CTGTACTAATGTAAATGGTCAAAATATAGAGTTAAAAAGACAGAGGCTGGGCTAAACAGCTCAGTCTGTAATCCCAGCACTTTGGGAGGCCAAAGCAAGAGGATTGCCTGACCCCCAGGGTTCAAGTCAGCCTAGGCAACTTGGTGAGACCTTGTCTCTACAATACATTAAAAAAAATTAACTGGGCATGGTAGCCTGAATCTGTAGTTCTGGCTACTTGGAATGCTGAGGCAGAAGGATCACCTGAGCCCAGCAGGTTGACACTGGGGTGTCCATGAGTATGCCACTGCACTCCAGACTGGGCAATGGAGTGAGACTCCAACTCAAAAACAAAATAAAATAAAATAAAAAGACAGAGACGCAGTATATTTAAAAGACACAATTATATAAGATCTACAAATATTCACAAATATTCAAACATGACAGATGGGATGAAAGAAAGACAGAATGAGACACTTATTAAAGCATAAATCAAAGAGAAGCAGAAATATCTATATTATTAGATTAAGTAATCTTCAAGGTAAAGAAAATCACCCGAAAGAAAAATTATATAATGATAAACGTAATCTGCCAAGAAGACATAGAAATATTTTTTTGGGGGGGATTGGAGTCTCACTCTGTCACCCAGACTGGAGTGCAGTGGCTGCTCCTGGTCACTGCAGCCTCGAACAGCTGGGCTCCGGCAATCCTTCCGCCTCAGCCTTCCAAGTAGCTGGAATTACAGGCATGTGCTACCACACCAGGCTGATTGACATAGCAATCTTAAATGTGTATGCACCAAATAACAAAGAGGAAAAATATATACAAAAAAACCAGAAAGAACTAAAGAAAGAAGAGAGAAATTCACATGTATAACTGGGTACTTCAACAAACTTCTCTTGACAATTAATAGAACAACCAATCAAGAAAACCAGCCAGGACACAAAAAAACTCAATAGCATCATCAATCAATAGTATCTAATGTTTGTAGAACATTCCACCCAACTGCAGCAGATTACACCTTCTGTTCAAGTGCTCTTGGAAATGCACAGCACTCAATGCATACATTCAAAAAGAAGATTCTCAACTCAAATTCTAAGGTCGCACCTTAAGAAGCTAGAGAAAGGAGAATGTAATAAACCCAAAGCAAGCAGTAGGAAGAAAACCGTGAAAATAAAAGCAAGGAAAGAATGAAATTAAAAACAGAAAAACAATAGAGAAAACCAATTAAACTAGTTGGTACTTCATTAAGTCAATAAATTGACAAAAACTCTAACGAGATCAACAAGAAAAAAGGAGAAGACACAAATTGCACATATAAACTTGACAAGTAAATGAAACAAGTCAACAAGCCAAGAAATACAAACTACCACAACTGGCCCTAATATTACCCAGGTAATTTGAA
>NW_007107177.1:0-786 GCF_000164805.1 Carlito syrichta
CACTAGTTTTATCTATTCTTGTGATTATTTTTCCATTACGATGGAATAACTCTTGTCATTTTGTTACTTGAAATCTACAACGGTGCAATATTTTAAGATTTCAATGTATTGCCTCATCACTTTAGCAGCTGGCAAAGAGCGGGAGAGGGCTGTGTACAGAGCAAGCTTCCACAGAAGAGGACAAGAGAGGCACCCACCATCATATTGAAGGTGGGGCAGGAAAGTGCAGGACCCACAGATCCGATCTCTGTGACTGATGGATCAACTATTCAGGGCTTGACCATGGCCCAAAGGCAATATCCAGAGAGCACAAACTTCAGAGGGACCTGATGAGTGCTGAGTTCCAGGCGCCCCATCCCCTACCCTGATCCAGCTGTGAGACAAAGCGTGTGGCCAGAAGGGAGGAGGAAGAACTCCAAAGAGATCAGTGGTGAGTCTTGGGCTGACACAAACCCCCTCCTTCCCAGCAATCCTCTGAATGTCAGACCCACACAGCTGGACCACAACTGGGAGGGACAAACACAGGTGGAGCCTGGACATCAGTCACAATAGGAGAACTCCATTCCAGGATAGGTCTGACTGTGACACCCCAGTAAGAGTTCATACCTGGGGAAGAGACAGTCCTGTACCTCCCCACCAGAGATCTCCCTGACCATAGGAGAGTGGGAGGGGAGGCCTGCAGCCCCCACCCACCTACACTGTCCCTCGTCCTTCCCTGCATTATTCCCTGAGAAGAGGGAAAAACGGGTGGCTCTGCAGGACAGACCTGATTAGAGGAAAAATTAC
>NW_007107178.1:0-988 GCF_000164805.1 Carlito syrichta
CAGAAGAAATTTGGGAGACCCACAGTGCTGTCAGTACCTGACACAAGCTCAGAGGAACATCGCTCTTTAAAGAAAAGACAGGAAGAAAAATAGAAAAATCAGAACCAAAAAACCCCAATGAAGTTAGACTTAATACCGATTAGGATGAAGCTGACACCAAACGAGAAGATTCATGGTTTCTCAAAACTTCCTCATGCACGAGGGGATAAAGATGGACAGTGAGGAGAGCGCAGGGGAAACAGTACCCAACAGAAGTGTGATGTGTTTCTGTCCTGCAGAACTCACTTGTTGCTGCTGTGTCATTGACTGAGCAAAGCCAGGTTTGCACAGGATTGATCACATTTTCCCATGGGACAAAACTCTATCTTCCTCCCACACCAGGAAGCAATGGCCAGCATCCTTATCCTTCTTCCAGCTTACTGCTAGCTCTTGACTTAGAAAAGTATATCACGGTCAACTACCCTTTATTTTAGCAATAGTCCCACAGAGTCAGTCCCGGCACCGGACAGCAGGAGCTCCTCGCAGAAGGGCTCAGACACACCCCAATCGCTGCAGTGGCGCCAAAGCCTCAAACCGATGCCCCTGTGACCCGGGATCCCTCATCCGTCCTTCCTTTTTTTCTACTCCTTTGAATGTAATACTCAAACCGCTCGATGATCTGAAATTGTGCAGTTTCTCCCTTAAAATGAAGCCCTGGTACCTCCGCAGCAGAATTATCCAGAAGACCAGGAGAACCCTCCGTATGATGATACCGTGGCTCCTCCAGGATATCCCTGGAGGCATCCGGCCCCACATTGGGTGATGCCCACACGAATGGCAATGCAACCTCTAGTAGGAGGGTGGCGGTGCCGGCTCCGAGGAAAGGGTGTGGTTTCCACAGGAGGGGGTTCAGCCCCATCGAGCCTTGTGCCTGGCTATACTCTTAACCCTCACTTTTTTTTTTTTTTGAGTGGGAGTCTCACTCTGTCACCCAGACCGGAGTGCGGAG
>NW_007107179.1:0-724 GCF_000164805.1 Carlito syrichta
CAGCTGACTTAACTAGCTACCTACTTACATAACGTGCTGGCTTGCCAGCTGAATTAACTACCTTCCTGCCTAGCTAACCTGCTGGCCAGCGTGCTGACTTAACTAAGTTACTTAACTAGCTAGCCAGCAGTTGAGGCAGCTGCCTTAATTAGCTAGCTACCTTGCTAGGCAGCTGGCTTGCCAGCTGACATAATTAACTGACTTAAATAACTAGCCAGCTGACTCATCTATATGACTTAACTAGATAGCTACCTATGTAGCCAGTTGACTTAACTAGCTGTCTTAACTAGCTAGCTACCTAGATAGCCACTTTCCTGGCCAGCTGACTTAACTAGCTGACATAACCAGCTAGCCAGCTGACCGGTCAGCTGACTTAACTAGCTGACATAACCAGCTAGCCAGCTGACCGGTCAGCTGACTTAATTAGCTAGCCAGCTGGCTGGCCAGCTGAATTAAGTAGCTGTCCTTACCAGCTAGCCAGTTGTTAGCCAGCTGACTTAACTACCTAGCTACCTAGTTAGCCAGCTGGGAAACCAATTGAATTAACTAGCTGATTTAACTAGTTATCTCACTTGCTAGCCAGTTGACTTAAATACCTTGCTACTGAGCTAGCCTGCTGGCTACCCAGCTGATTTAACTAGTTGACTTAGCCATCTAGCCAGCTGGCTATCCAGCTGACTTAACTAGTTCTCTACCTAGCTAGCTAGCTGAATTAACTAGCTGA
>NW_007107180.1:0-668 GCF_000164805.1 Carlito syrichta
ACTCAGGCCCAGGTCACATGGTCCCCCTGGCCCCATGCAAGAGTCCTCATCATAGGAGGACCAGCCCATAGGGGTGTGTCTGGGGAGCCTGCTGGGGTGATGGGCAGGAAGTGACTCCCCACTTGTACTACACACCACCTCATACTCGATCCCTTCTTGGGACCCCCATGATCTGGGAAATGCTGATTGGAATAATGAGGAGCAGAGAGGACTTGGTACCCCTGTTGGTGATGACAGAAGGCTGCACCCAAGGTGAGGAGATGGGGTCCGTGCCCCAGGCAGATGGAGAAGACAAGGACCTAGCGAGGGGCTGTGGGACCTAAATTGCAGCCCCTACTCAGAGGCCTGCTTCCCTGTTGACAGGGCCCTAGTGTCCAACAGCCTCCTGAGGAAGCAAAGCATCCCTTTCCCCACTCCTTGGCCATCTGGTGTTCATTATCACGAACCTAGCTTGAGCCCTCCCTGCACTCTCTGGACACCTCTGGAATCCAAATGTAGAAGCCAAAGACACTCATTCTTAAGGCCACCAGCAACAGGAGAGGGATGTGGGGTGGGGTTTCCTGTGTGCCATAGTGGGCAGGGAGGGGTTTTGTGTGGTGGCTCTTCAGGGTACCCTTGCATCATGCCCTCAGCCTGGGAGGCAGCTGAGACATTTCACTTGGACTGTA
>NW_007107181.1:0-1232 GCF_000164805.1 Carlito syrichta
TGTATTTCTTTTTTTTATGGTACCAGTTGAATTAATATTTTATTTTATTTTTTAACATTTTTTATTTTAAAATTGTGGGGTACAGTTAAGGGTTAGGTATACAAATATGGATTGTGCAGGTACCCTTGTTGATGAGGTGTGCCACTCTGTCCCCAGGCAGATATTGATTACTGTTAATCCCACCTCCCTTTCCCTCCCTGCCCCCTATAGTTTCCCACCACTGTCAATGTTTTTCTTACAGTATTATGATAGTGGTTCAAGGGCCAATTATGAGTGAGAACATGTGATACTCAGATCTTTGTTTCTGTGCGAGATCACTCAGTATTATAAATTCTAATTCCATCCAGGTTGCTGCGAAGTTCATGATTTTGTTCTTTTTTATGACTGTGTAATATTCCATTGTGTTTATGTACCATATTTTTTTAATCCAGTCCTCTTTTGGTGGACAGTATAGTTGGTTCCATGATCTTGCTATTGTGAACAGTGCTGTGCTAAACATACGTGTCCAGGTATCTATTTTATAGAGTGATTTGTGTTCTTCAGTGTATAATCCCAGTAGGGGGATTGTGGGGTCATATGGAAGGTCGATTTTTAGAGCTTTTAGGAATAACCACACTGATTTCCACAGAGGTTGCACTAGTTTACACTCCCACCAACAGGTGTAGAAGTGTTCCATTTTTCACCACCTCCTCTCCAGCATATCATTTTTCTGAGTTATTGATAATGGCCATTCTGACTGCAGTTAGGTGGTATCTCAGTGTAGTTTTAATTTGCATCTCCTTGATAACTAGTGAGGTTGAACCTTTCTTCATGTATCTGTTGGTCACTCATATGTCTTCTTTTGAGAAGTGTCTGTTCATATCTTTTGTCCACTTTGTAATGGGGTTGTTTGTTTCTTTTTTTTATTTTAAGTTGGAGTCTCACTCTGTCGCCCAGACTGGAGTGCAGTGGCCACTTCGGGCCACCACAGCCTCGACCTGCTGGGCTCTGGTGATCCTTCTGGCTTAGCCTTCCGAGTAGCTGGAATTACAGGCACATACTACCACGCCTGGCTAATTTTTTGATTTATTGTAGAGATGAGGTCTCGCCTGCCCAGACAGGTCTCGAACCCGTGGGCTCAGGCAATCCACTCACCTCAGCCTCGCAAAGGCCTGGGATTACAGGCTGAGCCACCGAGACCAGCTTGTTTTTTCTTTACAGTATGTTTGAGTTCATTGTAGATCCTAGATGTT
>NW_007107182.1:0-885 GCF_000164805.1 Carlito syrichta
TTTCTTAGACATGAATATTTATTTTAAGCAGGCAGAGTGGCAAAATATCAACAACATGAGATTAGGGTCTATGACCAGCAGAGTTCTTCAAACAGATTTAGCAATATACCTTGAACACATTGTCATGTTTTTAAGCTACAGTGTCTCATTTCTGCAGTTGAGGGAAAGATATTCATTTATCTGTTGTTTTGAGGATCAAATGACACATTCAGGAAGTAACTTAAATGAATAATCTAGCAGGGGTGAACTTTTTGTTTTTAGATACTCAACTCGAATCAACCTAATGAAAGTGTGAGTCACAGTGACATTTCTTTCCTTGCTTAACAATAAATCTATGGACCTAAACAATCACTAGAGATGTAAGAAGATGGAAAGGTAAAGGAAATCTTTAAGTCTTAACACCATTTCTTCCGCAGTTTGTTAATAAGGACAGCAGTATAACTTTCATGAATTCCAAACCTGGAAATTGTAATATTAAAAATACGTAAGGATCAGCTGTTCAGCTATTTGCATACGCGCAATGCTTTATTCTTCAGAATGATTCCACCCAATTTAAAAATAATTAGTGTTACAGTATGGCATTGCATTTTTCTATGGTCTTGGCTCTTTGGTCTTCCATTGGTTAAGGTTTGGCAGGTGGCCAAAGTTGTGTAAAGTTCCATGTCCATTATTGGTTGTGCATCAGAAGAGGCTGGCTGAGTGCCCTTTCAACAATACACTGGGATGCCACCCAGCCCAGCCTCAGCAGGGTTCTGAGAGTGCAGCTGGGCAGAGTAGATGGAGTGTGTGTGCGAGTGTGTGAATGTGAGTGTACAGTACAGAGCGGTTGAGTTGTCACGTGGGCTCGAGCACAAGTTACAAATGCCTCCGTGTCTGCGCTCTTCA
>NW_007107183.1:0-1422 GCF_000164805.1 Carlito syrichta
GATAAACATACATGTGCAGGTATCTTTTTTATAGAGTGATTTGTGTTCTTCAGGGTATATTCCCCGTAGGGGTATTGCGGGGTCATATGGAAGGTCAATTTTTAGAACTTTTAGGAATTGCCACACTGCTTTCCACAGAGGTTGCACTAGTTTACACTCCCACCAACAGTGTAGAAGTGTTCCCTTTTCACCACACCCTCTCCAGCAGCTGTTGATAATTTCCATTCTGACTGGAGTTAGGCAGTATCTCAGTGTGGTTTTGATTTGCATCTCCCTGATGATTAGTGAGGTTGAGCATTTCTTCATGTGTTTGTTGGCTGCTCAGATGTCTTCTTTTGTGAAGTGTCTGTTCATATCTTTTGCCCATTTTATAATGGGGTTGTTTGTTTTTTTCTTTTCAGCACGTTTGAGTTCCTTGTAGATCCAGGATGTTAAGCCTTTGGTGTTGGCAAATACTTTTTCCCAGTCTGTAGGCTGTCTCCCTGCTCTCTTGATGGTTTCTTTGGCTTTGCAGAAGCTTGTCAGTTTAATAAGGTCCCACTTGTCAATCTTCTCTCTTATGACCTGTGGGTTTTGGGTTTTGTTCAGGAATTGGATGCCAGTTCCGATTTCCATGAGGGTATCTCCTTCCTTTTCTAAGGTTCTTATGGTTTGAGGTTTTACATTTAGGTCTCTGATCCATTTGGAGTTAACCTTTGTGCATGGGGATAGATAGGGGTCCATGTTTCAATCTTCTGCATGTGGTCAGCCAATTTTCCCAGCACCATTTACTGAATAGGTTCTCCTCTCCCCATTGGTAGGTGGTGGGGGCTTTGTCGAAGATGAGTTGGTTGAGAAATTGAGGTTTTGCTTCTGGAATCTCAATTCTGTTCCATTGATCTATATGCCTGTTCCTGTACCAATACCAAACTGTTTTGATGATTGTAGCTTTATAGTAAAGTTTGAAATCTGGTATTGTGATACCACCTGCTTTGTTTTTTTTGCTGAGGATTGTTCTGGCTATTCTTGGACGTTTGTGTTTCCATATGAATTCCTGTGTTGTTTTTTCTTGGTCTGAGAAGAAAGTTGTTGGTAATTTAATGGGTATTGCATTGAATTTGTAGATTGCCTTAGGTAAGATGGACATCTTCACAATGTTGATTCTTCCGATCCATGAGCATGGGATATTTTTCCACTTGTTCATGTCAGCTTTGATTTCTTTGAGCAGTGTTTCGTAATTTTCATTGTAAAGGTCTTTCACGTCTCTGGTTAGGAAGATGCCAAGGTAGAAGAAAACAAACAACCCCATTATAAAATGGGCAAAAGACATGAACAGACACTTCACAAAAGAAGACATTCGAGCAGCCAACAAACACATGAAGAAATGCTCAACCTCACTAATCATCAGGGAGATGCAAATCAAAACCACACTGAGATACCACC
>NW_007107184.1:0-833 GCF_000164805.1 Carlito syrichta
CTAACATTTATTTATTTTATTTTTTAAAAAGAGAAAATTATATATTTAGATTTTTCATGATTAATTATCAGTTGTATCTCATGGAATATGAGGGAGGACCTCCTCTAAAAAGTAGGAATTATCTTTTGGAGGACAGGCCCCTCATAGGACAGGATTCCCCAGTTAGGTAAGTGTTCTAGGAACCCATCAGAATCAGTGTGCCAACTAGCATTGTTGTGAGATTCTGCATTGTGGAAGAATTGTCCAGAGTTGTGGAAAACAGGTTAACTGATTCTACCACCATGACAACACACCCTGCCTAACCTGTGCTGAGTGATCAGCAGTTTTTGAACAAAAACAGTATAATCCCCATGCCCCACCCTTCCTATTCACCTGATCTTGCCCTGAGCAACTTTTTATTTTGTTTCCCTAAATGGAGAAAAATCCTCAAAGAGAAATGTTTTCCAATGTAGAAGAGGAGAAACAAAAAACAGGAAAAACATTAAAAAGCATCAAAATTGTGATGAATTAAACTGTTGTAAGCAGTGGAAAAAGCATCTTGATAGGTGCATAGCATCAAATGAAGAATACTTTGAAGATGACTGAAGTTTAAATATGTAAGAATACACTTTTTAATAAGTAAATTCCAATTTGGGGGGTCTACATTGTATGTTTTAGAATAATACTTTACTAGTTTTATCTGTTAATGAGTATTTAGCATTTATACTTTAACAAATCAAAAATTTTAGAATGTGTTTACATGGGTTTTGTGTTGGAAATGTGTTTCTATTCAGCTACTGATATTAAAAATTATTTTATGCTTTGGGAGGCAGAGGTGAGGGATCGCCTGAGCC
>NW_007107185.1:0-1131 GCF_000164805.1 Carlito syrichta
AGACACCCTTATGGAAATTGGAACTGGCACTAATTCCTGATCACAACCCCAAGTGTCAATGTCATAAGAGATAAGATAGATAAGTGGGACCTCATCAAACTGACAAGCTTCTGCAAAGTCAAAGAAACCATTGAGAAAGCAGACAGTCCACAGATTGGGTAAACATATTTGCCAACTGTATATCTGACAAATGTCTAACATCTAGGATCTAAAAGGAACACAAATGTGCTGAAAAGAAAAAAATAAACAACCCCATTACAAAGTGGGCAAAATATATAAACAGACACTTCTAAAAAAAAGACATATGAGCAAGCAAGAGATACATGGTAAAATACTCAGACTCACTAGTCATCAAAGAAATGCAAATTAAAACCACACTGAGATACTACCTAACTCCAGTCAGGATGGCCATTTTTGATAACTCAAAAAAAAAAAAAAAAAAAAAAAAACAAATGCTAAAAAGGATGCAGGGAAAAGGGAATATGTCTACACTATTGGTGGGAGTGCAAACTAGTACAACCCTCTGTGGAAAACAGTTTTGTGATTCCTAAAATATCTAAAAATTAACCTCCCTTATGAGCCTGCAATCCCACTACTGGGAGTATATCTGGAGGAACTTAAATCACTTTATGAAAAAATATCTGCACACTTATGTTTATTGCAGCATTATTCACAATAACAAAAACATGGAACCAACCAACCATGTTGCCCATGGAAAGAGGACTGGATAAAAAAATGTGGTGCATTCACAAGATGGAATATTATTCAGCCATAAAGAAGGACAAAATTATGAACCTCTCAACAGCATGGATGGTCTTAGTCTATAATACTGAGTCATCTCTCATAGAAATAAAAACCAAATATCACATGTTCTCACTCATAAGCAGGCCTTGAACAACAATCATAATAACATAAAAAATAGATTTTCAGTAGTAGGAAACTACCAGGGGAGGAGGGTGGGCAGGATTACAGCAGTGGAAACTGCCAGGGAAAGGGGATCATACCTCATCAAGAGTCCCTCATATGAGCATTAGTATAGATAACCATGAATTGTCCCGCACATATTCAAAATAAAAAATAAAATTAGTACAAATGGACACACAATTTAAAGTCATGATATCCAAGCGTCAA
>NW_007107186.1:0-809 GCF_000164805.1 Carlito syrichta
CTTTTTTTTTTTGAGTTGAAGTCTCACTCTGTCACACAGACTGGAGTGCAGTGGCCGCTCCCGGTCACCACATCCTCGACCTGCTGGGCTCTGCAGATCCTTCCACCTCAGCCTTCCAAGTAGCTGGAACTACTGGCACGCACTACCACACCTGGCTAATTTTTTTGATTTATTGTAGAGATGAGGTCTCGCCAAGTTGTCCAGGTGGGTCTCGAAACTGTGGGCTCAGGCAATCCACTCACCTGGACCTCCCAAACATGGAATTACAGACTGAGCCACCAAGCCTAGCCGAATTACTTTTTAAATACATTGTTTTGTTTGGGGTTTTTCATTTGTTTTTACTATGTATGCTTAAAACCCTATAATATCCCATTCTGCAAGGACCAGCAGTTTGAAACATTTGAAATAATGCTGTTGTGATAATACGTGCCATTAAAATGCTGTTGGCAGCCATGGTACAGATACTATATATTTTGAGGTACATAACAACTGATAGCAGCAGCATCAGTCCTGTCGGGAAGAATATCTTAATAAACAAAATTTAAATGTCTCCTTTTAGAAGATGCTTTTACTCTCTGTATTGGCAAATTACTCTGGCACAAAGCCCACATTAGACAGGAGTTTATATCCTTAGATTTTTACTCCCTCTTCTTTTGGTTGTTGCACATTTTCAGTGCTTTCTAAATGGCATAAATATAGTCAGGTTATTGACAGGTGGCAAAGAGAAAATTAACTTCCAGTTTTCCCCCATTTTGTTTCCTGACTCCTCACACTGACATCTGGCTTAGGACAGAATTTCCCTTAACTGA
>NW_007107187.1:0-1330 GCF_000164805.1 Carlito syrichta
CTGTTTTGTTTTTTACAGAGGCATGTTGGGTATTATCCATTAGGCCTTCAGATCCATCTACTTTTCTCCTTCAGTTCTGTGTCTCAATAGACTGACCTCTGTAAATTTCCTTCATGAAGTTTCCCAGTCCTCTGTTTTCTGGATGATTTCACCAGTAAGAGGAAGTGACTGGAGTTCAGTGAATGGAAAAGGAGGGGAGTTGAAATACTGATGACCGTGGCTTCTCCTTTGTGTGAATGAAAGGCTATGTCCTACTATCTAAGGCCCTAGTGTCTGCCAGGCTACCTTCACCTACAATCATTGCCCACATCATTGCAGTAGCCATTTCTACTCTTCTTGGATTTCAACTCTAAGGATGGTAACAACTTCCTGATGTTATCAACCCTGATCTGCCTCACTGTCTCTTGTTCTTTTCTTATATTGTGCCCCAACTTTCTTCAATCATTTTTTTAAGATTGATGCCATCTGTTCTCTTCATGAACTAATTCAGACCCTGAGGCAATTTTACCTTTAAATCAGTGGCTTTATATGCAATAGGAATGATCCTGAGTGGAGACAATTCTGAGTCAGTGAAGCAAGTTACAAAATTGCTGCAGTAACTGGATGAGAAGATGGAAACTATCAGATACTAATGTTAACTGATATCTAATGATGTCAGATACTGTACTAAGTATACTTTACATATTACCTTATTTAAATATTCTAACCACTCTTTAAGGTAGATATTATTATTATTCCATTTTTAATAGACAATGACAGTAAAATGGAAAGATGTTAACTAACTTGCCCAAGGCCAAATACATAAAAAGTCACAGAATTTGGGCTCATATAAAAATCTGCCTTTTAGGTCCATTATTAATCTATATCATCTCCCTCACCCATATATAATCTGAATTAAGATAAATTACAGTGAGAATGAATGTAAGGCTAGTATTTAAGGACAAAAATTTGAAGAATCAAAGAAAAGAGACAAAACTGGCAGAATTCAATGATTTGCCTGATATAAGAAAAAAGAAAAGAAGGCATTGATGAACAGAAAGTGTGCAAATTGAACCACTATGAATTCGGTGGTGGATGTACTGAGAGGTGAAAGAAAGATTTGCCGGGAGAGGAGGTGGGAAAGAGATGAAGCATTCAGTTTTAATCTTGTGGGGCTTATTGCTGCTTTGAAAATGCAAATGGCAATATTAATGTTTCCACTACAATAGGAAGGGGTCATATACACCATCTCATCACTCCTTAACTGCTAAGGTTCCAATATGGGGACCTGGACTCTGTAAGTTAAATGTTCCCTGCTTGTAACTTGAACTTGAACATGGGATGTAAAGAC
>NW_007107188.1:0-410 GCF_000164805.1 Carlito syrichta
CTTGATGTGAGACACCGAGACATCGCCAGGCAGCCGATGGAGGCGACCTCCGGGTGTCCCCTAAGGTGAGTGACAGGCTTCCCCGGGGGAAGAGGTGGGAGGGCCCCTGTTACAATAATTCACTACGTGAACCTCGCGGACGGGATGTCAGCCTCCGGAGTCCCGAGAAGCTGACCGCTCTCCCTCGACAGCACCCCGTCACTTGCCGCTTTTGCTGCCTATATCTGCTTTCTCAAGGTCGCATCCTCGGGTTCTGTGCTCAACGACATCTCGTGACTAACAGTTTGAGGGCTGACACTTGTTTTCTTCTGAATTGCATCTCATGGCCATATCATCATCATCATCATCATCCCCGGACCGCTTCTTCAAGGCCACGTGACCACCAACCTCTGCTTTCTCTAGGCTCTGCG
>NW_007107189.1:0-917 GCF_000164805.1 Carlito syrichta
CCTGCTGGGCTCAGGCGACTCTTCCACTTCAGCCTTCCAAGTAGCTGGAACTACAGGCTCATGCCACCAAACCCGGCTAATTGTTTGGTTTATTGTTGAGCTCAGGAAGAAAAAAACTGAAGGTGGATCACAGGGATCAGAGTTTGACATCAAAAGAAAGACTAAAGAATGCTAAGAGTGGAGGAAGTTATCAGAAATTTGTTATGCCTTCTTATGGCACTTTTTTTACCAAGTTGATAGGCGGGAGACAGACAGGACAGTTAGCTTCGTCTTGAGCAACAGCACCATCATGAGGAAATAGTTTCATGAAGAAGTCAGAAACATCTATGCATGCCCAGCTATTGAGGAAGCAAGGATTGAACAGAACTGGTAGAAGCTAGAGCCAGATGCAGAGATTTGGGGAAATTCTGGTGAATGAGGGACCAAGATTGAGCTAGCAGCTTCCAAGAGGTCTCAGCACAGGAAGTAGAGGGCCAGGATTTCAGTTTCCTCAGAGTTTGTGTAGTTCTAGAGCATACCATTTGCAGTCAAGAGCAGGCCTTGAGGCATTTATCATAGAAACAGGGTGTTTGGAGTTGTAGGCATCTTGTTTCTTTATGAGTTGGATTCTCTCTCTTGTCACTCAGGCTAGAGTGCAGTGAGGTGCTCATGGCCATCGCAGCCTCCAACTGGTGGACTCAGGCTATCCTTCTGCCTCAGACTTTCAAGTACCTGGAAGGTACTGTAGATGCACGCCACTATATCGGGCTCACAGGTTAACCGACAAATCAACCAACCCAAGTTGTGCCTGAAATAGATAAGACCCACGACTAGTTTTCACCTGGAGAACTGGCCATATACACGACCTGGCTCTATCCTCTTCCTAATACCTTTGCTCCTGGATTTGCTTCCCTCCCTCCTAGCTAGGTTCTAGTAGG
>NW_007107190.1:0-815 GCF_000164805.1 Carlito syrichta
AGGTGATTGAGAAGATGGAACTCTCCCCAAATCATTTTACAAAGTTAACATCACATTGATACCCAAGCCAAGTAAAGACCCAACAAAGAAAGAGGACTACAAGTCAATATCTTTGATGAACAAAGATGCTAAAATTCTCAACAATATCCTAGCAAACCAGATTCAGCAACACATCTCAAAAATCACCCATCATGACCAAGTAGGCTTCATCGCTGGGATGCAAGCCTGGTTCAACATTTGTAAAACCATAAATGTACTTAAATACATCAACAGATGTCAAAACAAAAACCACATGATTATATCATTAGATGCAGAAAAGGTTTTTGATAAAATCCAACACTCCTTCTTGATAAAAACCCTCAAACATCTAGGCATATGGGGAACATACCTCAAAATAGTAAAAGCCATCTATGAGAAACCCACAGCCAGCATACTCCTAGATGGACAAAAATTTGAACCATTTCCCCGAAAACTGGAACAAGACAAGGATGCCCACTCTCACCCCTCCTGTTCAATATAGTATTGGAAGTCCTGGCTAGAGCAATCAGAGAAAAGAAGGCAATCAGGAGTATCCAAATAGGAAAAGAGGAAGTCAAATTATCTCTCTTTGCAGATGACATAATTGTGTACCTTGAATGCCCAAGAGAATCTGTCAAAAACCTCCTTACACTGATAAAGTCCTTTCCCAAAGTCTCACGATATAAAATAAATGTGCAAAAGACAATCGCATTTGTTTACACCAATAATAAACAAACAGAAACCCAAATAAAAACCACAATTCCATTCACTGTAGCCACAAAAAAAAATCTTCCTAA
>NW_007107191.1:0-884 GCF_000164805.1 Carlito syrichta
TAGGCCTTTGTCAGATGTATATTTGGCAAATATTTTTTCCCATTCTGTGGACTGTTTCCCTGCTCTCTTGATGGCTTCTTTGGCTTTGCAGGAGCTTGTCAGTTTAATGAGGCCCACTTGTCTATCTTATCTCTTATGGCCTGGGCACTTTGGGTTTTAGTCAGGAATCTGTTGCCAGTTCCAACTTCCATAAGAGTGATTCCTGCATTTTCTTGCATTCTTGCAGTTTGAGGTTTTACATTTAGGTTTTTGATTCATTTAGAGTAAATTTTTGTGTGTAGCGATAGGTAGGGGTCCTATTTCAATCTTCTGCATGTGTTCAGTCAGTTTTCTCAACACCATTTACTGAATAGGTTCTCCTCTCCCCAGTGGTTGATATTGGAGGCTTTGTCACAGATGAGTTGGTTGAGGAATTGAGGCTTTGCTTCCTCCAGGATCTTTGTCCTGTTCCATTGGTCTATGTGCCTGTTCTTGTACCAATACCAGGCTGTTTTGATTACTGTAGCCTTATAGTGAAGTCTGAAGTCCAGAAGTGTGATAACCCTGCTTTGTTTATTTTACTAAGGATTGTTTTGGCTATTCATGGTCATTTATATTTTCATATAAATTTCTGTATTGTAATTTCCAGGTCTGAGAAGAATGATGTTGGTAACCTAATGGGTATTACGTTGAATCTGTAGATTGCCTTTCGAGGATGGACATCTTAAAAATGTTGATTCTTCCCATCCATGAGCATGGAATATTTCTCCATTTGCTTGTGTATTCTTGGATTTCTTTGAGCAATGTTTTGTAATTCTCATTGTAAGGTCTTTTACTTTGCTGGTTAGGAAGATGTCTAGGTATTTCATTTTTTTTTTTTTTTTTGCTGGTTATGTGAATGGGAT
>NW_007107192.1:0-920 GCF_000164805.1 Carlito syrichta
GGGATCCCTGGCCTCCACTATGACAGCTCAGGAGCTGCTGAGCTCGGCCCCCCTCACAATACATTTTAATATAACGGAAAATGAACGGCCGCGTGTAAAATCGGGCGCGCAAACTCCCTGCTGACCCTTGCCCCGGCCACGCCCTAAACCGTCAAGAGACATTTCACATCACGCTCCAATGCCGCCGCCTCCCCCAAATGCATGGGATCCTGTCCACCCAGTGCAGGCGGGGCCTACTGTTTCCCTCTGTCCTGCCTTGGCATTTGTAACTTCTGCTCGAACCCACGTGACAACTCAACCGCTCTGTACTGTACACTCTCATTCACACACTCACACACACACTCCAACTACTCTGCTCAGCTGGACTCTCAGAACCCTGCTGAGGCTGGGCTGGGTGGCATCCCAGTGTATTGTTGAAAGGGTACTCAATAAGCCTCTTCTGATGCACAACCAATAATGGACATGCAACTTTACACAACTTTGGCCACCTGCCAAACCTTAAACAATGTAAGACGAAAGAGCCATACCATAGAAAAATGCACGCCATACCCTAACACTAATTATTTTGAAATTGGGTGGAATCATTCTGAAGAATAAAACATTGCATGTATGCAAATAGCTGAACTGTTGATCCTTACATATTTTTAATATTACAATTTCCAGGTTTGGAATTCATGAAAGTTAGACTGCTGTCCTTATTAACAAACTGCGAAAAAAAATGGCGTTAAGACTTAAAGATTTTCTGTTATCTTTCCAACTTCTTACATCTCTAGTGATTGTTTAGGTCCATAATTTTATTGTTAAGCACCGAAAGGAAATGTCACTGTGACCCACACTTTCATTATGTTGATTTGAGTTGAGTGTCTAAAAATGAAAAGTTCACCCCCTGCTGGATTATTTATCTAAGTTACTTCCTGAAT
>NW_007107193.1:0-1261 GCF_000164805.1 Carlito syrichta
GTTATCTTGAACATGAATGATGAAAAGAACTACTTGAAGCCAAAAAGATATAACAGAGAAATCAAATTAGTTTCTTATTACAATATTTGAAAAAAAAATTCACCCCTAAACTATATTTTGTTCAAGTAGCTATATGTGACAAATTTGTAAAAGTAAAGACACTCCAAGAGAGAAAATAACTAAAGCTTACCAGTCAGTAGGGACAAATATAAAATGCTATTACAAATCCAGAAAGGTCCCAAAAGTCACTAAAGGTTATTTCTGTGAATACAGAAGATACAGCAATGAGAAAGCCATCTAGTGTGCCATCTCCCTTGAAATGAGATCCCCCTCTCCCAAATTCCCTGAATCACCATTTTTTTATTATCAAGCCAGAAACTTTTGAGCTAAGATATGAAAAAGTACCTTTGGCTATGACTTATTTTAAAGAAGCACAAGTTGTGATGTGAAGTAGAGAACAGAAAGTTAACTCCCTAGAGAACTAAGGTTATGCTAATGCATGGCTGAAATGTTGACATGCATCTTATTTACTGTCAGCATGCAATGTATTCAAATGTGAGCATACCAATTAAAAAAATACACCCAAATAACTCAGTAAAACTGATGCAATAAAATTCCAGAAAATCAAATTCTATTTCACATTTGAGAGACTTCAGAAATAACCTCCTGTCTAGTAGAAGTTGTAGACAGGCTTTCCAAATGTTCACACAATCAGCTAACTTCAATGCATAAGGAAATATCTTTGTGCAGTCAAAGGCAATAATTCTAAAATAGTAGTGTGGGGAGAGAGGGTGTCAGAGAAAAAACTGTCAAAATTATTGAGCACTTATCCTGTAAACCTATCAGGAGTTAATGTGCATTGTTCTAGTCATTTTATTTTGCTTTTACATACATAACTATACACATATGAAAATTTATATCCATAAGGCATTTCATTAATTATACCCTATGCATAATTCAACAACTAGTTTTTTTCATTCAAATATATGAGGCTAAATATCTCCTGTCACCGGCTTCTGTATGTCCAGTGGCCTAAGAATGGCTTTTATGTTTTAAAAGGTTGAAAAATCTTAAGCCAAAAGAAGAATAACATTTTTAAGTGAAAATTATATAAAATTCAAAATGCAGTGTTGCACTACAAGAGTTACAACTGAGACTACATGACCTACAAAGGCTAAAATATGTACTATCTGGCCTTTACAGAAAAAGTTTCCCAACCTCCGTGTTAGAATAATTACTTAGAAGTGAACTTTCTGGGTGA
>NW_007107194.1:0-698 GCF_000164805.1 Carlito syrichta
TTTCTTACACTAGAAAGGGGACATCGGATACCCTATTATATTTATTCTAAGTTCACATTAACATATTATAAACAGTTTGACAGGTTTTCACTTGCATATCAAGTGTGAGCTTTTTTTTTGAGTTGGAGTCTCACTCTGTCGCCCTCCGGCGATCCTTCCGCCTCAGCCTTCCGAGTAGCCGGAATTACAGGCTCGTGCTACCACGCCCGGCTGATTTTTTTGATTTTTATTGTAGAGATGAGGTCTCGCCTGCCCAGGCGGGTCTCGAACCCGCGGGCTCAGGCAATCCACTCACCTCAGCCTCCCAAAGGCACGGGATTACAGGCTGAGCCACATATCAAACACAATCCTGACTATGTAAAGACTATCAATTCGCATTTTTGTTGCATAAAAAGTCAATTTCCTGTTTTTATATTTATAAGCATGTTCTTACTTCAATGTTTTTTTAGTGTATTTTTATTTCTTTATTTCTTTTTATTTTTATTTTTGAGTTGCAGTCTCACTCTGTCGCCCAGACTGGAGTGCAGTGGCCGCTCCCGGCCACCGCAGCCTCGACTGCTGAGCTCCAGCGATCCTTCCGCCTCAGCCTTTCCAAGTAGCTGGAACTATAGGCGCACGCTACCACGCCGGCTGATTTTTTTTTTTTTTAATTTATTGTAGATGTGAGGTCTTTGTCAAGTTGTCCAGGAGGGTCTCAA
>NW_007107195.1:0-1235 GCF_000164805.1 Carlito syrichta
ATCCCCTATTTCAGACCAACATACATTGACTTATTGAAACCAGTTCTGCTTGCTTCATGCCTTCATAAATGTGACTTGATTCCTCTAGTACATGGTGTAAGAAGCAGGACCAGAAGGAGGGGGCATGATGGAGAGGGCTGGAAAACTTGACAAATATTAAGGTGCATAGTATGTTAAGAAGCACATAAAAATATTTGCCTTATGAATTTGTTTAGCATAAATCTTAATGCAGATATTTTAATTATATCATAATTACTTCAGTACAATAAATCAGAGTGGAAGATCTTTGACTTGATTTTTAGAATAAGCCATTATGGTAGATTTTTATGCATGACTCAAACTGGAAATGTTGGCACACATTTCATGTAAGTTTACTGGTCTATAGAAGGCCTGTGGTCACATCTCTAACATCTTAGGACACCTGCTTCATATTTTTAAAATGTTAGGCCTCTATTTGAAGCCTGGGAATCAGGAATTTCTTCAGTTATTACCCATCAAAGTTAAGTTCTTGGTAAAGACTTTTAATACTAGAGCTACTTGTAGTTTTGCCTAGTGGGTTTCAGATGTTATAAAATGTGTAATATTTTAGATATTGGATCTGGATGGATCAAATGCATATTCAACAAAGAAGTATACTCTATCCTATCAAAATTTTGGTTCATTAAAAATTTGGACTGCCAATGATGAGCAATTTTAGCAATTGCCACTTTTCTATTCATTGTCTAAAGGAATCAGATAATTCACATCTGACATCAAATCATTTATACATTCATATCCTCTACCTTTTAAAAATAGCCATGAAAGGAACCAAATATAGGCTTAAAGATTAGCATAATAAATATGTTGGTCATGAGCATTTGATCCTCTCACCAATTTAATGAGAAGGAGAATCTCCTGGAAGACTCTCAAACCATAAGCTGTTACAGAAGAACAGCAATTTCTGAGTAATACCTGAAAAAGAAGAATAAAAGTAGCCTGAACTCTCTCACTTCTATTTCACTCTGCATGCTATTCTTATTATATGAGCCTGGCTCATGTTCCTAGAAACATAACTTGTAGCAAATCTCAGGATCTCATCAAATGATGTATTACCAAAACAATCAAGAAGAGTTTTCTTGAGCATTAGGCTTATGTATCCTGGAGAAGATCAAGGATTAATGTATACAACCACAACCATTCCTGCTCCAACTTTAGTAGGCTTCTCTTTAATAGCTACAGGAATATGACTCTACCAT
>NW_007107196.1:0-801 GCF_000164805.1 Carlito syrichta
CCTCGCTCCCTTGTTGCCTAGGAAACCACCCCTGCCCTGGAGGGGTCCTATTGTTCAGATATCGAGTCTCTTCACCCTTTCTTTGTCATTGTAATCAGCGTTGGCTCTTCTGCCTGGGGCTTTTTTGGGGGGTTGGTGGGGTGGGGTCTCCCTCTGTTGGCCCAGGCTGAAGTACGGTGACGTGGTCGTGGCTCGACACAGCCTAGACCTCCTGGGCTCTGGTGATCCTTCCGCCTCGGTCTCCTGAGGAGTTGGAACGACAGGCGTGGGCCGTCATGCCTGACTCCTGTTTCTCGATGGCGGGGGGCTAGAGACGAGCTCTGGCTGCGTCGCCCGGGCTGCCCTCTTAACTCCTGGGCTCCAGCGATCCTTCTGCCCTCAGCGGCAAAAGTGCTGGGCTGGTGGGCGTGAGCCACCCACGCACCCAGCCCTGAGTGTACTTACTTCAAAATGTTTCATGTACACGCTTTCATGATCCTCCCCTTTTACAAAGAGAGGTTTCAGGTTGACGACATTTTGCTAGCTCCACACGGGATCGCAGGTGGCTATACGCCAGCTTATTCGTGGCCAGGCACAGTGGCTCACGCCTCTAAGCCTGGCACTTGGGGAAGCCGAGGCAGGAGAATCCCTTGAGCCTGGGAGTTCCAGACCAGCCTAGGCAGCAACATGATGAGACCACTGTTCTACAGAACGTCAGAAAAAATAAGCCAGGCTTGTGTGGTGGTGCGGGCCTGTAGTCCCAGCTACTCAAGAGGTTGAGGCAGATGAGTCGTCAGCCCAGGGGCAAGCTCACCTCATGCC
>NW_007107197.1:0-1114 GCF_000164805.1 Carlito syrichta
CTTAGAAGCAAAAAGCTTATGCATTATGTTCGTTACTCTGTGTGCACCTTATGAAATAACTGGGACTCAAGGGACAGCTGTCACAATAAATGTGAAGAACCATCCTGAGAGAGGATGCCACCTGCAGGAGGCCTCAAATCACCAGTAGAAATAAGAGAAGACTGATAATGTCCAGTACCAAGGAAGAATTTCTAACCACTAGAGTTTGCAACAATTGGGGGCTGTCTGTGCAATAGTATCTGCCACTAATGATCTCCCTCCCCGATCCATCCATTCACTTACCCATTCAACTAGCATCTATTGAGCACCAACTATATGTGCTGTTGTAGACCATGAAAGTACACCATTGAACAAATCAAACACGGTCCCCATACTCAAGAAATTCACAATCTAGTGGGAAAGACTGTCCATATACAAAGAAACAGACACTGATCACATTTTCTAATTGTGTGCATATGAATGCATGTGTGCACATAGTTATGTTTGGATAGTATATATGTATGTATATGATTTCAAAAATGTGAAAAATATCTCAATAAAACCCACAGAATACACTGAGAGTAACAGAATGGAGCTCTATTAGGGCAGGTGTTCTGGAGAAGAGTGACTCTCAAGTTGTGAGACTAAACACTAGTAAATGTTCTTCTGAAAGTGAGAACATTTCTGCACAGAGGAAAGCGAAGGAATGAAGAATAAAGTGCTGAAGTCCTGCTCCCACCGGGTGTGAGGTTTCCTGAAGGAGAGATAGAGCAGGCAAAAGAAAGAACTTACAAGGAAAATAATATACTTGGACACCTACTTGCAGGACGAATGCTTGCAGGACAGATGACATTTATTGTTAGTTAACACAAAGCTTTTATACCATTCATAAAGGGGCAAGACAAAGAAAATTCCTTCACTTACATTATCCTTTAAAAGTTACCACCATCAGCCGGGCTCGGTGGCTCAACCTGCAATCCCAGCACTTTAGGAGGTTCAAGACCAACCTGGGCAACGTGGCGAGACCTCATCTCTACAATAAATAAAAAAATCAGCCAGGTGTGGTAGCATATGCCTATAATTCTGGCTACTTGGAAGGCTGAGGTGAAAGGATCACCAGAGCCCAGCAGGTGAA
>NW_007107198.1:0-970 GCF_000164805.1 Carlito syrichta
CCCTAATCAGCTCTTTGTGACCCACCTTGGCAGCAATCATGTGACTAACCCATCCATCTGCCTGCTATCCATCACCTGGCATCAGTACCTGCATTTGTCTGCCCCTTTGTGATGTTGTGGAAGCAGACCACCACCCAATCACCTAATGATCTTTCCCCATCAAGGGGAATGGTTAAAAGGACTCAACCATGAGCAACCAGCAGCCATTGCCTTGCTAGACTCTGGGGTAGCCATGTGCTCTTTGAGCTATGACTGTTGCCATGTTTCCAGGCTTTGGTCTCCTCCCCCACCTTGGGGAGGTAAATCTTGTTTACTTACTTTTAAATAAACTTTTCTTTCTTAACCATTTTGTGTGTCACAATTCTTTGCAACTACTCGGATCTCTGGGATCCCAGTGAGTGCACTGCTGGCTTGCTGGCTCTGGAGGTGCTGCAGCCCTGTCTCCTGTGCCTCTCACCTCTCCATGCACCCTCACCCTATCCGTACCCTAACAGTTTGGATTGAAGATAAATTATTTTTTCTAGCAAACTTCCCTGAAGTGAGCACAGGCTTATGTCACTGCTCTAGGCATTTCAGGCTTGAATTCAAAATTAGAGTGATTTGTTTCAAAATATTTTACTCTAATTCAATGTAAATGAATAGAAAATCAGCATAATAAGAGCTGAGAGAAACAGTTTCCACAGTGTCACCTTTTTCAATAATCTCTTGTTTTTCAATTTCAATAGGTTCTTTGACAATGACCTCTACCTGATTTTCCCAATATTGCTAATTATTACAGTCATTACCAACTACCCTCATGGTTTTGGTATTTTGGGTTCTGATATGTGCTACTAAAAAGTCAGGTATTTTTATTGATTATGACACCCATTATTTTTATAAACCAAATAAATCTGAAAATTATTTGCATATTGATTGCCATACATAAAAAGTTCTCTACTGTATTACAAATTTTGCATTAAAAATTAAAACT
>NW_007107199.1:0-852 GCF_000164805.1 Carlito syrichta
GGACTGCATCACCAGGCTTTCTTGGCCTTGGACTTCAGAAGGGATCTGGCCAATGGGAATCACTAGTAGGTGATCAAAAGGCAGAAGATAGCCCAAGGGGCTCTCCCCTGTACCCTAGTTCCTTCAACTGCTTTCTCTGGGTCCTATCTCCAGCCTGGTTGTGACCTTTCCATGGGTGCAGCTGTCACCAGGCTCCAGGACCATTCCCTGTTTAGGTTAAGAGTGGTCATGACTTCTCAGTGTTGCTAGCTCCTGGTCCTGACTTTTCATCTCAGTGTCTTTAATGTGCTCATACCTTTGTAAATAGCCTCTTTATTCAACTCTATTCAATTAAAAACCTTTGAGTGTGACCTCTTCTTCTGTGGCCCTTGACTAACAGACCCTTTTAAATCTTAATAGAAAGGGTAGAACTTTATACACGCACTAGAAGAAGGTGAATTGTTTTTTATCTTTCCTTCCAAGTTTATCTAACAAATCATTTGTGGTGTGTGTGTGAAAGAAAGAGGGAGAGAAAGAAGGAGTGAGGTAGAGGGAGAGAAAATTTGAGAGGATAAATGAAAAACAAAAAACGTATTCCAGGTTCTTGTGGTAATCAGATGTGCAAAATTTTATTACTGGGATTTGGTGACTGTTTTAAAGAATAGGAAGCCTTTGCAATGTTTAATAGTTGGTAGCAATTTGGTAAATATTAAGTCTTTTATTGCGTTGTTAATACAATTTGAAAAAAATTATTCTCTACTGTAACTCATGATCCTTGCCCTAACACTGCCATTATGTTATCTGATTATTCCTTTGCAGAAAAATCATAAGTAAGCATAGCTGTAATCATAATATATGTATAATTTTGAATTA
>NW_007107200.1:0-1151 GCF_000164805.1 Carlito syrichta
CTATATATAGCTTATTAGAAACAAGACCAAAACAATTTTTACTTCAATTATTTCAGCAAAAATTCTTATTTCTCCTAAGTGAAGTAAAATATTGTGTTGGGAGCCATCCTTGGAGGCCCACCTGATTGACAGGGTCTGGGTGGGCCGAAGACCCCGGGCCGCAGGGCAAGCCCAGGAAGTTGAGGCCTTTCTGTCTTCCACCTTTGCTGTTTGTTACCGCTGAAGAATTCTGTGCAGTCATGGAAGAAAAAAATGGCATGTTTATGTGAAGTACTCACAGCTAACCTGGAAATGTCATGGTTTGTTTTTCCGTTTTCCTGCTATGCCACTTGGCCTTTTCTAACATATGCAAGGGTTAAACGCTGAAGCATATCAAGAATGCTTTCTTTCACTTGGTTATAAGTTACTAGATATTGCTTAAGTGATAAATGATATAAGTATATTCACTCCTTATTTGATTTAGGATTATACAGTTTAGTATTTAGACATAAGGATTTTTAGAAGCACAAGTTTATAGTAAGTTCATTATGAATTCATTATAAGTTCTAACACTTATCTAGGAGTTATGTAGGTGATTTATAACGCTGTTTTCACTGACTTAGGATAAGGATTGATGTTAAGGTTTTTACTTAATTCTATAGTTAAAAACTCTAAGTTAACATTTATAGACTGGGTTTCACTAAACTCATGATATAATAATCAGACACTTTTATGACAGATCAGCTAAAACAGAAAGCAACCTTGAGGGGCCTGGGAAACATTACTAAAAGCTTCTTTTGAGTTCTCTTTAGAAACAAGCACTGCAAGATAAGAGAAAAGTAATGAGGACATCTGGACAAAGGAGGCGATCACAGGACTCTGAAGAACATAAGAGCCTAAGATGGGAAAATTCCTGACTCATAAAGAAATATACACTTAAAGAAACTTTCTTGAGACTGTAATTTCGGACATCGGACTGAAAGTATCATTGTTGGCTTTATGAATAAGACTTGTTGTCTAAATGCCTATGAGAATCTTGGCTTATTTGCTACTATGCCTATGGGAATCTTGGTTTGTTTGCTACTAAGACCACTAGATGGTAACTTTTAAAAGATATGTATGTGAAAGAATTTCCTTTGTCTTGCCCCTTCATGAATGGTATAAAAGCTCTG
>NW_007107201.1:0-838 GCF_000164805.1 Carlito syrichta
CAATCCTGCACCTGGAAGATGTGAGATGATACACTTGTGCTGTGTTGAGCCTCCATTTTTCCTGCCATCTGTGATGCATCAAGAGGGAACTAATACACATAGTGAAGGTCACCCAGATGACAAGAGGCTGAGTGAAGGGTACCTACTGCAAAGACTCTGGTCTTTCCCACTGTGGATTCTGCCTCTAAGTCAGAGGAGTCTACAGCAAACAAATCCAGGAGACCAACACAGCCTCTCCTACTCTGGGCCAGGCCTCTAGGCAGGACAGTATCGTTAGAGAATTGTGGTTTTCTCTGATGACCACATTCACAAATTATTGGTGATCTGAAATGTAACTGAGTACCAAGGTATGATCAGCTTTCTAACAATCCCACAGAAAAGAGAAGGATTTTCTAATAATTACTTAGGTTCTTATAGCAAATATAGGTACATCTGAATCAGGTTTTTTAATTTTAAAAATATTTTCTTTTTAAAGAAAATAAAGTTTTCTGACCTGAAATAATACATTCAGTGCAAAACTACAATAGATATAAGATATTTTAAAGGGAATGTGTACCTATTAATTACCTATTTTTTCCCAATTTTATTTCAAATGTATCCTGATGTTATGAGGCAAAAACATGCTTTTTGTTTGTTTGTGCTTGACTCCTATGACTTTATCACAGGAATATAACAACAATTATGTACATAGTCATTAATCAATTTACATTCCAGATTATTCCTATATCAAGAGTAGATAGATACATTGAGATAATTTTAAGCATGCATGAAGCAAAAGTGGTTCCTAAATAGAATAGCTTGGAAATTATTATAGGGAACCAAATAAATTGTAGCTCAA
>NW_007107202.1:0-1211 GCF_000164805.1 Carlito syrichta
TCATACTCGGTGAATCTGCTTTTAGATAAATATCAAGGCAGATTTCAGAATATTATGGATTACTGTATAAATAACTGGAGCCCAAATTAATAGTGCCCGAGGGGCTATTTTCAAATAACAGAAATTACCCCTATTTATGTACAGTTTAAGCAGTTGAAAAATATATACAGAAATAAAGGTAGAAATTGATCTTACAGTGGCATAAAGCATATTTGCAATCTAAACCATGGTAGAGGGTCGTCTTCACTTGGTGATCTTTCAGTGTTAACATATGCCTGCATCTATTTTCTAGAAATCACACCATGTATATGCCTGATAATGTTTCCGTTACACATAAGCATATGACTTTAACTTTGAATTTTTTTCTGAGGTACACATTTTGTTCTGAAAGTTGTCTTTTCCCAAAATACAACACATCAATAACTGCTGCTCCTTGGTTAATGGTCTATTAATGTCAGGGGCACATATAAGCTCAAAATGCAGGGTGTATCTACCTAAATGATCAATAGTTGATCATCTTTTGAAGGACATTGTAACATTTCCATTTATCTGGGATGCAGAATGGCTCAAAAATGTGAGGAAACGGCGTGTCATACTCACATACTCTTGATATAGGAGCCTCCAGGTTTAAGAAACATTCTTCCTGCAGAGAAGAATCAAGACGTTAGTTTTAAGAATTGTTCTTTTTTTTTTTTGAGTGAGAGTCTTACTCTGTTGCCCAGTCTGGAGTGCAGTGGCACGCTCCAGCGATCCTTTTGCCTCAGCCTTCCAAGCAGCTGGAACTATAGGGACACACCACCACACCTGGCTAATTTTTTGATTTATTGTAGAGACGAGGTCTCACCACATTGCCCATGCTGGTCTTGAACTCCTGTGCTCTAGCAATCCTCACGCCTCGGCCTCCCACTGTGCTGGGTTGGCAGGCTTGAGCCACCACACCCAATCAAGAATTTTTTTTTTAATCACAGAAATGAACCGCTGCAACTCATAATAGTTTACTTAAAATATGCTTGCATCCAAGGACATTAAAAATATTTAAGTATATTATAATGTTAAAAAAGCAGGTAACAAATAACATGTAAGCATGATCCCAACTTGACTTGGTGCATTTTCACACATGTATATGTAAATGCATTTTATGCCTGTACACATATCTATGGTCTAAGCCAAATGGGATCACATCAAACATGCTGTTCTATGAATATCCATGT
>NW_007107203.1:0-892 GCF_000164805.1 Carlito syrichta
TCTTTCTTGGTGCATTTAGTCCATTCACATTTAGGCTAATTATTGAAACGTCAGAGTTTACCCCTGTCATGAAGGTTCTTATAGAGGTGTTGATCCTGTTTGTATGTTGTTTTTCTTTTGATTTGGGGGTTGATTTGTGTGTCTTTTCAATCTTTTTCCTGCACTCTTGTGAAGAATGTTATTGTTCTTTTTGCCCTTTCTTCTCTGCTTAATATTTTTTTAAGTGTTTCTAGTAGGGCTGGTCACTGATGAGGCTTAGTTTAGCTGGGTAGGTTATTCGTGGTTGAAATTGATTATCTTTGAGGACTCTGAAGATTGGGCTCCAAGCTCTTCTAGCCTGAAGGGCTTCTGTAGATAAATCTACTGCTATTGTAATTGGTCTTCCCCAATAGGGAGTATGACCATTTTCTCTTGCTGCCTTTAGGATTTTTCTCTTTTATACCTACTTTGTTTAAGCAAATTGTTATGTGTCTGGGAGTTGGTCTTCTCATTTGTTGTCTTACAGGGGTTCTCTAAATCTCCTGTGTTTGAATTTTCATGTCTCTGATGGAGTGAGGGAAGTTTTCTTAAATAATTTCATAGAATGTTTTTTCCAGGGTCGTCTCTGTCTCTTTTTCTGCCTCAGGAAGTCCAATTTTTCTTAGGTTTGGTCTCTTGAAGAAATTGCTCATCTCTTGAAGGTTTTGTTCTGTCTTTTTAAGCTTCTTTTCTATGGTTTGGGAAGTTTGGGTTAGTTCTGTATTTTGGTCCTCAGCTCTGAAATTCTTTCTTCTTCTTGGATAATTCTGCTTTCCATGCTTATTATTTCATTATTTATTTCAATCACCATATTCTTTGCTACTGTTATCTCATTTATCAAATCCTTCCTCTTTTCCTCTTGTCTTTCTGCGGG
>NW_007107204.1:0-1021 GCF_000164805.1 Carlito syrichta
AACCACATTTAATAAATATTGAGTGTAAAGAATATCTGAAACCCTCAAAAATATTAAACAAAGATGCATGTGAGTAGGTATAACTGGTACTTAGACTCATTGTAAAACTGTTTGGTATGCTTTTCTAACTACATTCACTTTCTACCTTTTCCTGTCAAAGAAACTGACTGGTTATATAGATTTTTTTTCATCTAAAAGACATATTAATTTTACTAGGAGGCTAAACGATAATGATTTTGCTTCTCCCAGTCTGTTTCTTCCCTGACATTCCAAATTACAGATCTATCATTTTTGACAGTTTTTTTTGTGTGTGCGTGCCTGCCTGCCTTACCATTTCCCCCTGGTCATTTACAGGTCTTTTAGGGTTACTTTTTCTAATTCAGAACATCATAAGTGTTGTGCTACATACTATGGAATGAGATGAGGTTTTAAGAAAGCAGCCATGTTCTCATAGGAAAAACATACTTTTTGAATAAGAGGTGATAAGAAAGTAAAGGAAAGATTTCTTCCATGTGCTTAAAGTGACAGAAAAAAAGTTTCAAAAGTCAGTTGTCTAGCCATAAAATCATTTATCTGACTGCACAAGAAGACATCCAGGGCAAACCTGAACAGAAATAATGTATATGTAGATCTGTTTCAGACTCTACCTAACACAGGCCCTTTCTTAATTGGACCCCAGAGCTGGAATTTACAAGTCTAAACTAGCTTCTGTCATCAGACATATCAAGTCATGTAAAATGAATTTAAACTCTCTCCGTGTTAAACATAAGATGAGAAGGTGAAAAAGATAGATGGATTTGTCAATGCAAAGATCTTAGTGCATGCCAGGCTTGGTTCACTAACAACCTTCAGTAGTTGATAACTCCTAATTATAGAACTAATAACATTAAAAAGACAGTTGTAATTGAGGTGTGTGTTGGAATATAAAATCCTTACCTCATTTGTGAACAGAAAGAACTGGTATCCTCACAGTTTAAGGAATGGTCTTTTCCCTGTCTTTGATAACCACCTGCACCCACTG
>NW_007107205.1:0-866 GCF_000164805.1 Carlito syrichta
TTTTCTCTTGCTGCCTTTAGGATTTTTCCTTTCATAGTTACTTTGTTTAGGCGAATTATTATGTGTCTGGGAGTTGGTCTTCTCGTTTGTTGTCTTGCAGGGGTTCTCTGAATCTCTTGTGTTTGAATTTTTTCATCCTTAATGAGATGAGGGAAGTTTTCTTGAATGATTTCATGAAATGTTTGTTCCAGTGTGGCTTCGGTTTCTCTTTCTGCCTCAGGAAGCCCAATTATTCTTAGGTTTGGTCTCTTGAAGTGATCATTCATCTCTTGCAGGTTTTGTTCTGTCTTTTTGAGCTTCTTTTCTATGCTTTTGACAGTTTGGGTTAGTTCTGTGTTTTGGTCTTCAAGCTCTGAGATTCTTTCTTCGGCTTGGCTGATTCTGCTTTCCATGCTTATTAGTCTGTTGTTCATTTCCATCACAGTATTCTTTACTGCTGTCATTTCTGACAACAACTCCTTCCTATTTTCCTCTTGTCTCTCCTCAATTTTTTAAATTCTCTCCATTAATGTCTTGATGTCTGGGTTTGTTGCATGTAGCCAGTCATTCTGGGGACTCTTCATTGTCTGTGTTCCAGAATCTGTTTTCTCATTGTCTGATCTCCCAGGGGTCTGTGTAAGACCTATATTCTTCTTTTGGTTTTTCTTCATTTGTGCGGTTTTTCCCCGCTCCTTACTTTTTCCTTCCCTCCACGTCACCGTCTTCTTTAATTCTGTTATTCAGGGGTAAAGGGATTGGTTTTACTTCTGTTTGTTCAATCTCCTATTCTTTATGTACGTCCTCTTACTTTGTTCAATTCTGAAGTTGCCCTGTAGGTTGGAGGTGGTCCTTTTTGCAGTTTTGAGATGTACTTAAGGGGAGAGCTG
>NW_007107206.1:0-1254 GCF_000164805.1 Carlito syrichta
CAAAATTCATGGTGGAACTCAGACCCCAAAGCAACAGTAGTAAGAGGTAGGATCTTTTAGGAGGTGATTAGGTCATGTGAGCTCCAGCCTAATAAAGGGATTAATGCCTTGTAAAAGGGCTGCAGGGACGAGCTGGTCACTTTTGCCTTTCTGCTCTTCCACTATGTGAAGAGACAGCAAGAAAATCCTACTGATGCCTTGGTCTTGGATTTCTCAGCCTCCAAAAATGAAATGTAATTTTCTGTTCCTTATAAATTACCCAGTCTCAGGTGCCTTGATATAGCAGCACCAATAAACAAAGACAGTTCTTTGTTTATTCTTCTTATATCGTATAACTTAATACTGTGACATAAATAAGAGAGAAAGAAAACAGAGATATTTGGTTAACACACACACACGTGTTCAGAATAAAATGAGGAGGAAATACTCTGACAATATCAGTCCTGGTTTCTGTGACTGGTCACGTAATCATAGCTGCCATTTGGAACTACCTTTGTTTGCTGCTCATTCTGTATTCCCTTTCTCTTCAGCAGGAACTCCAGCTGGTTGTGGTTCTTCACCTTGCAGGGTGATCCAAACCCAATCTTTGTTTCTGAAAGGACTGGGCCTGGGTTGGATTTAGTTTTGCACTGAACTTAATCCTAGAGCATGGGGGATAGTAAGAGACACTCTGAGAGATCTCCTGTCTTCCAGATGTACTCTTTTTTGTTTTGTCTTGTTTTTGTTTTTGTTTCTTTTTTTTGAGCTGGAGTCTCACTCTGTCACCCAGACTGGAGTACAGTAGCCGCTCCTGGCCTCCCGACCACCGCAGCCTCGACCTGCTGGGCTCTGGTGATCCTTCTGCCTCAGCCTTACAAGTAGCTGGAAATACAGGCATGCGCTACCACACCCAGCTAATTTTTTTATTTATTGTAGAGATGAGGTCTCCCCAGGTTGCCCAGGTGGGTCTCGAACCCACGGGCTCAGGCAATCCACTCACCTCAACCTCCCAAGGCACGGGATTACAGGCTGAGCCACTGAGCCTGGAAGATGTAGTCTTTCTTGCTTTCTGTGTAGTAGCCCAGGTTCCCTTGCCTGGATCAATCACTCCAGCCGATACCATAACTCCCTTTTTGAACTCTTCACTCAGAGGCAGAAGAAACCCCAAATGGCCACATGGTAGTCTTAACCTATGGTTTAATGGGACCAGTCCATTTAGAATTAATACCTCTATACCAGAAGAGATATAAAATTAGGCAGAAAAGAAGCAAGCAT
>NW_007107207.1:0-876 GCF_000164805.1 Carlito syrichta
CCCCATCCCCCAGCCCACCACCAACCGCGCTGGGGGCAGGCCCGGGAACTTCAGTCCCACACAAGGCCAGATATTGTGCCCCCTCCCCACTGCTGCCGTTCTACTCGTGTGTGGAAGTCTCCGGTCCCAGCCCCCTCCAGATCCCTCCCCGGCTGCATTGTCTCCAGCCCGGGCACCCGGCACCAAGCCACCGGTCACACAGGGAGGCTCTGAGCACCCGCCCCTCAGAGACGCCGGTTCCATTTCTGGCTGAAGTACTCTGTAGGGTCCCAGCGCCACTCTCGCCGCTTACAGCCTGCCCTTTGGAACTTTGGAGCTCTGGAACTCCGGGTCCACCCTGGCTGAGGCACTCAGCGTGAGACCCCAAACCAGAGGACCCAGACAAGTGGAGAAAAACAGATCTGCTTAAACTGCCTTGCCATTCTCCAGGCAGAGACTTCCATTGCCCTGCCCACCTATCAACAAACTTTACCTCATTTTCTAAGGCCAGGTATTGCAGCGTGTGGGGAAGTTTTGGGTCCCTGCTCCCTCCAGCTCTCTCCCCGGCTGCATTGTCTCCAGCCCGGCACCCGGCACCGCCGGTCGCAAAGGGAGGCTCTGGGCGCCCGCCCCTCGGAGACACCGGTCCCATTCTTGGCTGAAGTACCCTGTGGGGGGCCCAGAGCCACTCTTGCCGCCCACTGCCTGCCCTTTGGAGCTTTGGAGCTCTGGAACTCCGGGCCCACCCAGGCTGAGGCACTCAGCGTGAGACCCCAAGCCGGGGGACCCAGACAAGATCTGTGGAGAAAAACAGATCTGGGTAAACTACCTTGCTATTCTCCAGGCAGAGACTTCCATTGCCCCGCCCACCTATCAACAAACTTTACCTCAGTTCCT
>NW_007107208.1:0-1106 GCF_000164805.1 Carlito syrichta
GATCTTAGGATTTATTGAAGGTATAAATTGTAGAATATAGTTTTAGAAGACAGCCATTTTGTTGAAAGAATGTGGCTGGGTTACTTGCAGTAGCCCACTGTGAACTTTGGACTGGGCCACATTCCAAACATTCTGGGATAGGCCACTTTTTGTTTGTAAAGTAAATACTTAAGCTTCTATAGAATTGTTTAACTTGGCATAAATCAATCAGCTTAGGATGAAAAAGGTTTATAGAATGTGTCAGTCACGGATTAGGTTATCCTTTGTTATGGGATTTTAAGATTATCATATGAAAAGGGTTTAAAGGCAATAATTGATTAAGTTTTCATGGATTAAGGTTTCTGGTGGGTGGGAGACGCCCCCTCCCACATCTGACTTTGTGTATAAAAGACCCATTGTAATTCCCAATAACACACATCGCTTCTGCGCTAGACCAGAGTCCAGTCTTTCTTTCTCTCTTTCTCTCTTCCTTCTTCCCCCCAATCACTGATGCCGTCTCCACCTTTGGGGTACCCTGAACCCGGCTGGAGCTGGTCTCCAGCAGACATGTATCACGGGAGATGATTTAATGCGTTTTACCAAAGATGCAAAAAGATCAGGGCTGAGGTGTTTTTGAGCACCGGAACCATTTTGAGAGGTGCCTGTCCATGCCACAGGGAGCTGCTCACCATGAAGACACAAACTGTGGATGCAGACAGCCTAGATCAAGTTCAAAGGGTTCATGTTGAATGAAAAATGCCCATCCTGAAAGGCAACGTACTGAGGGATGCCATTTATAGAACATCCTCTAAGTGGCAAAATCTTAGTAAGAGAGAACGGATTCATGGTTTCCAGGATTTATGGAGGGCTGGGTCAGGAGGGAAGGGGATGCGGCCATGAAGGGGCGTGGTATAGAGGATTTGTGGTGGTGGAATGTTCTGTATATTCACTGTAGTGAAACTATACGGGCGATACAATTGGCTAACACTGAATGTAAATGCGAAATGGGGAAAGTGAGTGAGATTGTTGGGTTATGGCCATGTCACTATCTGGCTGTGATGCTGTCCTGTGGTTTTGTAAGGTGCCATCATCGAGAGAAACTGTGCATTCGGGCTCTCTGCATTATT
>NW_007107209.1:0-784 GCF_000164805.1 Carlito syrichta
CAGAACTGGCACACTTTGAGGGGAGGGGGACACAAAAACTCGCAAAATTAACAACACTCATGCCAGCAGAGAGCTTACATGCTAGCGGAGCTTACATTGCAATATATCATTCACATTGACTTCTTTGATTTGATTGCTACTAATGTCTTTTAGGTAAAATCTGGCCTAGGTAAAGTCACCTTCCCTGTACTTTCAATCCAAATCAATCTTGAGATATTTTGTTTAGCCACAGCTGGTCTTTAGACTGGGACTGACACCCTCATGCTAATTCAAAAAATCTAGTAATTTGGCCGGGCTCGGTGGCTCAGCCTATAATCCCATGCTTTGGGAGGCCAAGGTGAGTGAATTGCTTGAGCCTGCGGGTTTGAGACTCTACTGGGCAACTTGATGAGACCTCTTCTCTACAATAAATCAAAAAAATCAGCTGGGTGTGGAAGTCATGCCTGTAATTCTGGAAGGCTGAGGCAGAAAGATCACCAGAATACAGCAGGTCAAGGCTGCGGTGGCTGGGACTGGCCACTGCACTCCAGTCTGAGCAATGGAGTGAGACTCCAACTCAAAAATAAAATAAAATAAAATAAAATAAAAAATAATAAATAAATAAATAAAAATCTAGTAATTCTTCTGCTTATCCCATAAAGTCTAAGTAATTTATCTTAATTTCTAAAGTTATACATAATTGGATATGACTTAACTTGCTTTTCAGATTATTTTCCACTAATTATTTTTCTTACTTTGTGTTTTAACT
Organism: Carlito syrichta; assembly: GCF_000164805.1. Classification (NCBI taxonomy): domain Eukaryota; kingdom Metazoa; phylum Chordata; class Mammalia; order Primates; family Tarsiidae; genus Carlito; species Carlito syrichta. The sequence continues at coordinate 749 of NW_007107209.1, forward strand.
ACCTCCTATTAATTGCCCTTTATCACTTTTTTCCAC
>NW_007107210.1:0-835 GCF_000164805.1 Carlito syrichta
CAAATTTTAAAAAAAGAAATATAACACGGATAATCTATGACAGTGAATCTAGTACTGGTTGAGAACAAATCAGACACTGAGTAAACAAAATATAATCCAAAGAGAAAATTAGAAGTGTTTATTGATAATCCAGGTGTCAAGGTATTTCCAAATGATCCTCAAAGTATAAGTTAAGTTGTTGGACTATTTATTGGAGATGATTTTATAGAAATGATCTCAGCTCAAACTTGTATTATAATCAGATTCACCACAGATTCAAATGGCCAAAGAAATTTTTAAAAAGTGGAGCAATACTACAGTGTCCGAGATGAAAAAAAATTCTAGCATTAAGTATTTTGATGGGACTAGTGAAGAAGACCATGGTACATAATTATTGGTCAACATGTCCTTCAAGTATAACATTTTGCTTTTCAAAATTAATGACACAGGCTGGGCTCAGTGACTCAGCCTGTCATCCCAGAACTTTGGGAGACCGAGGCAAGGTGGATTGCCTGAGCATGCAGGTTTAAGACCAGCCCGGGCAACTTGGCAAGACATATCTTTATGATTAAAAATAAAAATAAAAATAAATAATAATGATAGAAAATTTTTTCTTACAAATGTTGCATTTACATTTTTCCAAATATGCAGAAATGCAATGAAATCCAAACAGATTATACAAAATTGAACCTATAATAAGTTATGTTTTAAATAAGTTCAACACTGTAGAAGTCTGATGATATCAATTTTTTAAAATATGTGAGAAATTGGTGCTTTCATATAAGTTTGGTGCATATATGCTTTTTCTTATAGTACTACAGACTCAGTTATCAGTATCTAGGGGAAAAAAGGGGCT
>NW_007107211.1:0-801 GCF_000164805.1 Carlito syrichta
AGTCACAAAAGAGGTACCCTCCCATCTGTGTCAAGGGCCTAGAGGAGCCTGAGGTGTGGGGCAGGTGATCTGAAGTGTGCATGTGAGGGTGGCATGAATAGGATGTAAACTGCAGGGGGCCAGGCCCTGTGGAGAGATTTAGGTGGTCCCTTGGAAGGTGTGGCAGCATCAGCGATTATTCTGGAAAAATAAAGAGAAAGAAAGAGAAGGGAGGAAGAAAGAAAGAGACTGAACTCTGTCTAGTGCAGAAGCCGATTTAATGGGACAACTGTAAGCCTTTTATCCTAAAGTTTCACAGGCAAAATCACAAGATTTTCACGTGAACACAAAGCCAGGTGGATGAGGAGCGTTCCCCAACCACCAGATGTTTTTTCAGGTATGAGGAAGGACAAACTGCAAAATTGTTTTTTTGTTCCCTATGCTAGTTAATGTTCCTTAAAAGCAATGCAACAATCCCTACTAACATCATGTTGTTCTAATAATCAATAACTTCTAAAGCTCATGTGCACACAACACCCATGATGACTAACTTAAATTGTATTACCTTTCTATTCTATGCTAATACTACTTACACAATGCTGTAGAAGCTCTTAATTATAGCTTAAACCAATTCCTAAAGAATGTGGCCCAGTCCAAGGTTCACAGTGGGCCACTTCTTGGAACAATTGATTACAATCTCTTAACAAAATGTCTATTCTAAGATCCTATATATCTATCCTAATTTCTATAAAAGTTTCTAATTCCTAATCCTAATATATAAAGTTGATCATCAGCAATAAAGCTTCTAAAAATAAAACCCAA
>NW_007107212.1:0-750 GCF_000164805.1 Carlito syrichta
CATGCCTGACTCCTGTTTCTCGATGGCGGGGGGCTAGAGACGAGCTCTGGCTGCGTCGCCCGGGCTGCCCTCTTAACTCCTGGGCTCCAGCGATCCTTCTGCCCTCAGCGGCAAAAGTGCTGGGCTGGTGGGCGTGAGCCACCCACGCACCCAGCCCTGAGTGTACTTACTTCAAAATGTTTCATGTACACGCTTTCATGATCCTCCCCTTTTACAAAGAGAGGTTTCAGGTTGACGACATTTGCTAGCTCCACACGGGATCGCAGGTGGCTATACGCCAGCTTATTCGTGGCCAGGCACAGTGGCTCACGCCTCTAAGCCTGGCACTTGGGGAAGCCGAGGCAGGAGAATCCCTTGAGCCTGGGAGTTCCAGACCAGCCTAGGCAGCAACATGATGAGACCACTGTTCTACAAAACGTCAGAAAAAATAAGCCAGGCTTGTGTGGTGGTGCGGGCCTGTAGTCCCAGCTACTCAAGAGGTTGAGGCAGATGAGTCGTCAGCCCAGGGGCAAGCTCACCTCATGCCACTGCACATTCCAGCCTGGGCTGCAGAGGGAAACCCTGACTCAAAAAAAAAAAAAAAAAAAAGGTCAATCGTGTAGCCAACATGAAACCACCACAGATACATTGTAAAAGATCTGGAATCTATCATCCTTAGCGAATTCTTTCTCTAACCCTGTTTGTTCCCTCCTGGCCCTCCGTGGCCATGGGAGTGTGTGTAGCTGTACTGGCTGCTCTGGAAAGTGCTGG
>NW_007107213.1:0-1123 GCF_000164805.1 Carlito syrichta
CCCATATATTTAATTATGCATAAAATCTTCTAAGTTAGCAAATCGTCCACGCACATCATCCTTTCCTGCACACAGCAGGAAACTCTTAATCAGGTTAAAAATAAATTTGATATTGACTGAGTCCAAATTTTCTTACACTTAGTCATCAGAGGCACAATATAATCCATGTATTGGGTTCTTTAAGCCAATATGTCCTAAAATTTCTTAGAATTGACTTGTGCCTTGCAGACAAAAATATTAAGTAAGGCTTAATCATTTTAAAATACTGTGTGCATACTACAGCTTTTCAGATGGTTAGAGGATCCACTGATTTTTAAAGTTTCCTTCAAGGCACTCTAGAAATGGAAATAGCTTACCAACAAAGTGATACACTTTGAAAAAAACAAATACAAGATTCCTAGAAACCCATGTATTTTTTTTAGAATGTTGACATTCCCTTAACAAACTTACACATTAGGTTTCTTGAAAAGTTACTGTTTTGATTTTGGGAGTAATTATCATATCTACCTGAGCATTTATATATAGCAGAAGGCAAAATAAATGCCATTACTGTAGCATGCAAATATCTGTAGCTTTAACTCTAATGGTTTATGCTATCCCTCTCTGCTGTATTCCCAATGCCACTAGCCAAGACCAAATAGTGTTCCATTAACTCACCTGATTAAGCTCTACTCCCTAATTTTTTTGCTATAGTATTTCATCACGTAATCCATCCTTTGCTTGATTCATAAAAACTCAAATTTGATCATGTCACCTCTTCCATGGCTCTGCATCACATAGAGGATAAATACGAAATTTTCCAATAAAAAGATATTTATAATCTATCAGGCTACCTTTTCTAGGGTCATTGTTGGCCACTGTTCTCTTCCACTTTCCTGGATAGTTTAATTCCTAGCTGCTATGAATTAAGTCCAGGACACACTTTTCACACTGCTCTATCACATTTTTGTACAAAAATACCAGCCTGTGCTCAGATATGGAGGTCCAGCCTCTGCTGATCAGGGTCTGAGTTGGGGAGAGAATGAGAAAAGAAAGAGACAGAGAAACAGCAAGATTGGGAGGGTCCTCTCCCAGGTAGCTGAGAGAGAGAAAGAGAAAGAAAGAGAACTTTTCAGTTTTACTC
>NW_007107214.1:0-1025 GCF_000164805.1 Carlito syrichta
TTGTAAATGATGGGGAGGTGAAATTCAAAATACAGACTAACTATGCAATAAAGCAAAAACATTAAATTAAGATAATACACGAAATTTACAAAAGTTACGAAGGTGTGAGTGTAGATTACTAGTACTATTTCCAAGACTTGCATGTGGCAGGCAGAGTGCATGCTTTCCTTACAATTTGGGGTCAGTTCACTGCTTTAAGAAGACTTCTTCAAAATGCATATTGTAGTATCAGTCCTGCAAACTTCCCATCCCTTCTGTTTTCTTTTTTTTAGCTACTAAAGAACCTCTGGGAAAATAATATATACAATCAAATATGATCCATCCTAATAGTATTTGAATTTTAGAGACAATTGTGATATTTTTTAAAACTTAGCATCTTACTGATTATTCACTTATTTAATGACAATTAATATCCCCTTGATGTGTTATTTTTTTAATTCCCAGCTAAAACCGAACTCAGTGGCTCATCCTGTAATCCCAGCAATTTGGGAGGCCGAGGTGACTGGATTGCCTCATGCTGCAGGTTTGGTACCCTCCCGGGCAAATTGGTGAGACCTGGTCTCTACAATAAAATAAAAAATTTACCCAAGGTTGATACTGCACACCTGTAGTTCCGGGTACTTTGAAGGCTGAGGCAGCAGGATGACCATAGCCCAGTAGGTTGACTGGGGTCACCATGACAGTGACACTGCACTGCAGCCTGGGCTACAGGAAAAGACTCTAACTCAAAAAAAAAATAAATTCTTAGATGGATAGCGTCATGTCTCTAAGTTTAGATCCATCTCTAAAAGTAGATCCAGAACTAAATCTTATTTGATTCTGGTTAAACCTCATAGCAGAGGATTTTCTTCCCATCATTGAAGTCCCCAATCCTTTAAAGAAAGAGTTTCTTCCTTTCAAGGTGGTAAATAAAGCACTTCCAGCAACTCTAAGCAACACCCTACCCAAGCACAGTGGTGGCTGCCCTGGGACTCACTTTTCTCTCCAAGTGACTCATGGCACCTTCTTTTTTTGCACTGTGATTA
>NW_007107215.1:0-440 GCF_000164805.1 Carlito syrichta
TGGTTGTTTCCAGGTTCTTGCTATTGTGAACAATGCTGCGATAAACATACGTGTGCAGGTATCTTTTTTATAGAGTGATTTGAGTTCTTCGAGGTATATTCCCAGTAGGGGGATTGCAGGGTCATATGGAAGGTCAATTTTTAGAGCTTTTAGGAATCACCACACTGCTTTCCACAGAAGTTGCACTAGTTTACACTCCCACCAACAGTGTAGAAGTGTTCCCTTTTCACCACACCCTCTCCAGCAGCTTTCATTTATTGAGTTGTTGATAATTGCCATTCTGACTGGAGTTAGGTGGTATCTCAGTGTGGTTTTGATTTGCATCTCCCTGATGATTAGTGAGGTTGAACATTTCTTCATGTGTTTGATGGCTGCTCTAATGTCTTCTTTTGTGAAGTGTCTGTTCATGTCTTTTGCCCATTTTATAATGGGGGTGTTTG
>NW_007107216.1:0-716 GCF_000164805.1 Carlito syrichta
CATTCAATAGGAATCCAAAACAAAGTTGATCTGATCAACAAGGATCAGTAGAGAAGTTAGTGAAGATTCTCTTTCTTTGAAACTGGTAAAGTCAAGGAAATAACACTTGCAAACAATGGAGGCCTTTAATTCACAGGCTCCAACACTGAAAACCATTGCGAAGTGGAATTTTGGGGGTTTCAGGTTTTAATTTGAGCTGTACAAGCAGGTGCAGTGATGGAGGAAGAACTTCTGTGATTATACTGTTGCCACTCCTGGCAAATGAAATTCACCAATAATCCAACTTTATGCGTTTGATCATAGAGACGGTCAGTGCTGACCTGTTTACTGGCATTCACTCCCTAGGTACTTCTCTTACCTTGGGACTTGGGATCCTGAGAGGGAGAAAAGAAAACAAGCAAAGGCAAGTTCAGCGTCAGATCTGAAAAACAAAAATCCAGCAAAAGAAATTCCAGCTGTGAAACAATGTGGCCAGGAACATTCTAGGAGCAAGTAGGGGTAGAAAATGCTTCTTTCTAAAGCAAAAGCCTCTGATTTCATCCCTGGTGGCCACCCAGGTGACCTGGTCCTCAGAGCAGTGTCCCTGCCCCCCCCAGTCCAGCCTCTGCAGTGGACCCTGAAGCTTGCTCCAGTTTTTTTTAACAGCTCTCCTGTCGTGAGTAGGAAAACACACAGATGCTTCCACTTCTCTTTGTTTCATTTTTCATCTTGGGCAA
>NW_007107217.1:0-631 GCF_000164805.1 Carlito syrichta
ATTTCAGCCGGGCTCAGTGTCTCAGCCTGTAATCCTGCGCCTTTGGGAGGCTGAGGTGAGTGGATTGCCTGAGCCCACGGGTTAGAGACCCGCCTGGGCAGGCGAGACCTCATCTCTACAATAAATCAAAAAATTAGCCGGGTGTGGTATTGCACACCTGTAATTCCGGCTACTCGGAAGGCTGAGGCGTAAGGATCGCCGGAGCCCAGCAGGTCGAGGCTGCGGTGGCCGGGAGCGTCCACTGCACTCCAGTCTGGGCAACAGAGTGAGACTCCAACTCAAAAAAAAAAAAAAAAAAATGTAAGCCAGACTCGGTGGCTCAGCCTGTAATCCTGCGCCTTTGGGAGGCTGAGGTGAGTGGATTGCCTTAGCCCGCGGGTTCAAGACCCGCCTGGGCAGCGAGACCTCATCTCTACAATAAATAAAAAAATCAGCCAGGTGTGGTAGCACATGCCTGTGATTCCGGTTATTTGGAAGACTGAAGCGGAAGAATCGCCGGAGCCCAGCAGGTCGAGGCTGCGGTAACCGGGAGCGGCCACTGTACTCCAGTCTGGGCGACAGAGTGAGACTCCAACTCAAAAACAAACAAAAAAACAAAAACAAAACAAAAAAATCAATGTAAGGAGAATCA
>NW_007107218.1:0-911 GCF_000164805.1 Carlito syrichta
CTTTCTTACAAAACCTAGAATATGGAGCTTGGCTGACAGCCTTGAAACATGCATGCCAGAAACGATGTCAAGATGGTGGGGTTGGCACACCTACTGCATACAGCAGGAGGAACATGCTACCTCCTTTGCTTACAAAAGTATTCAGTCAGTTTATTGACCACCTGAGAATCAATGGGGAGAAAGGGGGTGTCACTTGGGACCCAGGGTTGTCTCAAATGTGCTGGTTGTCTCAAATGTACTTTCTTCAAATGTGAGACTCTTCTTATCTAGTGTGTATATAAAGTCAGACAAACTCGAGTTTTATTTTTATAGATGAATAAACTGTATCTAGGTGGCAAATTTAACTTCATAATAAGTAAAATTGAAAAGCTTTAGCATACAGTATATATGTATCATATATAAATACAGATCATTCCACATGTGACATATTTTCATTTTTGTTTAATAGTGAAGAGGAGAAACTCCAGAGCTTCTTCTATGAACTTTTGGCCCAAAGATAAAGGGCATATTGCAGTGTCAGCAATGAATGTAGGTCCAGTGAGTGAGCTCTGGTGTTGCCTGGGTGGACAGAATACAGGTGGTCATGGGTGGCCATGGATGGCCATGGATGGTGCCATGGTTTGATTTGCACCCCTCCAAGCTCATGTGTTGAAGTTTCCACCTCCAGTATACCATCATGTCTCCATATTTGGATATAAGACTTTGCAGAAGATATTAGGTTAAAATGAGGCCTTTAGAATGGACTTTAATCTGACTGGTGTCCGAATAAAAAGAGGACATATGGACTCACAGAAAGATACCAGGGACATCCATGTGCAGAGGACAGGCCATGTGAGGACATAAGAAGGCAGCTGGGTGGTCTGCAAGTCAAGGAGAGAGACCACAGAATGAATCAACAATGCCAACACCTT
>NW_007107219.1:0-307 GCF_000164805.1 Carlito syrichta
GAACGCTTGCGATCCATTCCTCAAAGGAGAATTCTAAAATAAGTAAATAAATACAGCAAGCAAGCAAGCCATAAGCAGCAAAGCCAGGTATCCCTGGGACCCTGATGGTTTCTTCCAAGCTGAGTGTCCCCAGCCCTCCCTGAAGCTTTTCTCTGCTCCGGGACTTTCCAATAACGCCTTCAACATGGTCTGGTACAAAACCCTTTCAGAGTGAACAGATCACGTAAAATGTGAAATGATGACATGGGTGCAAATGGGTACAAAATGACATGGGCTCCTGATTTGTTCCTACTTCTTTTTTTTTTGA
>NW_007107220.1:0-972 GCF_000164805.1 Carlito syrichta
ATGGGGACGATCATTATGGTGATTGAGTGGTGGTCTGCTTCCATGTCACTACAAAGGGGCAAACAAGCGCAGGTACTGATGATGTCAGGTGATGGACAGTAGGCAGATGGGTGGGTTAGTCACACAATTGCTGCCATGGTGGGGCTTATCTATGTCACATAGATCACAGAGGGCTGATTAAGCTAACCCCCGGGGGGGAGCAGATATACAGTGTGGGGGGCATTCATGCAAGAGACTTGTTAGATATTTGCAATTCACAAACTCAGACATTTGCAACTCACAAACTCTTATGACTTTGGCCAGCCAAAGGGTGATCTTTATCTTCAACTTTAATAAGGAACCTAAAAGTTTACTGGAGTTTATTATGCTAAACCATGAATGGTTGGGTTGTCCTGATCTTGCATCTGAAGAAGATTTTCCAAGGGGGATGAGATAGGCTGCTGCTTGTTTTGCAGTAGAATGTTTGAATGCTGTCTAAGTTATGCTGAGGCAAAAATACTAAACTAAGAATAAGCTAAGTTTCTTCTAGGTTTCTATAGGTACCTTTCAGTGAACAGTACTGAAATTGCTGGATTGAATGTCATTTCTATTTTTTATTCTTGAGAAATCTCCATACTGTTTTCCATAGAGGTTGAAGTGGCCTATATTACCAGCAGTGTATAAACATTCTCTTGTCCTTGAATTCTCACCAAAGTCTATTATTTATTACTTTTTAATTTTAGCCATTCTGAAAGGTGTAAGATGATATCTTATCATGGTTCTAATTTGAATTTCTCTGAGAATTAGTAGTATGAGCAAATAAAACATGTTTCTTAACAATTTGAGTGTTTTCTTTCAAAAAAATATCTGTTTATGCTTTTAGCCCACTTTTTAATAAGGTATTTTTTTCTTCTCAGTTGTTTGAGTCCTTGCAGATTCTAGATATTAGTACTTTGTCAGATGCATAGTTTACAAATATTCCCCAGAGATTGG
>NW_007107221.1:0-698 GCF_000164805.1 Carlito syrichta
CAGGATGAAACTGAATTTTTTGTTTAAGTCAGTAGATTTGACGGTGTTTCATTAAAGTTAAGCAGTAGAGTGTTGGGAGCCAACATCTATAGCTACATGGTTGAGGCCTGTAAAGGCCCATCTGGAGAATCGCCTCTGACATAGGATATCAGTTATACCTATAATATTGGCGTATGATTAGTGACCAGTATGCATACATGGCAGTAAAACTTATAAGTAAATATCAATATGTCTGATGGAAAGTGCATAGCAGAATTATTTTTCTCTGTCTTTCTAAGTATTACTTCTTTCTAGATATTAACTTCTATTTCCTGGTAGACTGGTTAGTCAGCTTTGGAAAGCTGTTTCCCCTAGGGCTAAGATTAGAAACTAAATTACACGATAGTTTTGTGGCCCTACCCCTAGCCAGGCAGAACGTTTTCTTTTGTTTCGTTAATTACCAAAACTCTGTCTGCTTCAGCCCATGGCCGCCATCTTGGCAGCCCTGCATTTCCTTGTTCAAGAGTGTGACAGCTACTATTTGATTTTTAGAGTAGACTTGTTAGGATAAAATATATACACTCATAGTTGCCTAAATTTATGCTTGCTGTTTTGTTTCCTTTTGCTACATTATTCAAATATAAATATTGCTATACAATTTATAAAAGAATTAATGATGAGGTATCAGCTTAATAGGATATAGCATAGTATTAAAGTCC
>NW_007107222.1:0-777 GCF_000164805.1 Carlito syrichta
CACTTTTGGAAGAAAGCCGGTTATGTTAGTGTCTATGACATGCTTGGCATGTGTTGCTTCATGAAAGTACTCAGCCAACCTAAGTGGAAGGGAGGCCTCTAGAGATTATCCAAGTTCTCTGTCTATCTTGAGCCTTCAAGGGGTTGAATATGCACTCAGTTCGAAACCTCAGGGGCTCTTATTAACTTTACCCTGGATTAAAGCTCTTTTTTACAAAGTCTAGGACTAAGGCCTTCAGTGGAGGCAACACTGGAGAACTTCTGACAACTCGGTCTCACAATGTCTCACATAGGTTCCACTTTTGTCCTCACCAGGGACAGAAGCAGAACATGATGTGACACTGTGTACTGCGTTATTTAGCAAATAGTGAGGAGGACACCCCTAGAGATGAATGTAATTTTAAACCAGAAAAAAAATGATTAAGAGTCATGGGAATGAAGAAAACAGCAGCAGCAGATGTTGAAAAATAGAAAAGAAAGGCGAGAGCTAAGAATGAATTCATTTTTCTCCTAAGTCTTGCATTTTTACTCAATCATGCCAGATGGAGAAGACATCGCTAAGACATAAGGTACTTTTGGTTTCACTGCCCTTCTCACAAGAGAACTGGTAAAAAAGTAACTTTTCCAAAGCAGCAGAATGATAAAAGCAAATGTATTATTTCTTTTATTAATGAAGACTCAATTTCTCTCATTCATTTGAGATAACAAACTGTGGTGGAAAAGCTCCGACTTTGGGCTAGAGAGACATGACTTTGAATACTAATTATCTTAATCACTA
>NW_007107223.1:0-779 GCF_000164805.1 Carlito syrichta
CGATCCGATCATACTTAGGAGAATGGTAAATATTCACTTTCTTTATGCCAAAATAGTTATGAGAGCAGAGAAAAAGTCTCAGGAGTCATCACCTGTTTGGGCTGGCATATTTAGTAACAGCAGCCAATGCAGTTATGTCTGCAGAGAATGGTGAGGTTCTCTGCCCCTATTTCCTTCAAGGCTGCTCATAGGTCTCTGCTGAATCCACCCCAAGGATCTCCTTTTGCTAAGGGAACTGCTCCTCCCCACATACCCTGTTCAATTTCTTGTTCTGCAAGAGCTTTATGGGTATTGCACTCAGTTTACTCCTCAACAACCTCCTGCAAACAAAACTCTTCCTCAGACTCTGTTTTCAGGAAACTCAACCTCAGGAAAAGCTATCTATACATTCTCTGTTACATTTCTAAATGCAGCAATCTACTGAGCCCTTCAAGATGCCTTTCAGATTAAACAAGTTCTCATTTAAGAATGAATAAGCTGGGGTTTGATCCAATCTTCTTTTCATAAAGTCCACTGGAATGAACGGACAGTATGCCATGATCTAATAGCTCATAGGAGGCAGAGTTTTCCATTTCAAGCAGTGTGATTCAAGCAATTATGCAGCAATTATTTAACTTTTAGCACAAATAATGGAATATACTCTACAAATTGTCACCTTTTCTAAGTGTGACAATTGTGTGCCAGAAAACTACCAAATACTAAGATAAATTTCTCATTTGCAGATTGCAAATTCCATCTCTTCAGAGTCATTTAATCACAGTGTTTTTGGAGGGACTTTC
>NW_007107224.1:0-954 GCF_000164805.1 Carlito syrichta
GTCCTCTTTGCCAAGGCAAGTGAGCTCTGATTGGTGGTTCAGGTGAACCAGCTCTAATTGGTTGGTTCAGGTGAGCTCTGGTTGGTTGGTTCACATGAGCTCTGGTTGGTTGGTCCAGGAGATCTTTGATTGGTATGTCCAGGTGAGCTATCATTGGTTGGTTTCTAAACCCACAGGAAAAAAAGTGCATTTTGGGGGAACTCAGTGTATTTTCAAACCCTAATCAGTAAATGGCTTTTGGGTTCTGTTTAATGGTGAAATTTTATTTTATTTTTTGAGTTGGAGTCTCACTCTGGAGTGCAGTGGCCGCTCCCGGCCACCGCAACCTCGACCTGCTGGGCTCCAGCAATCCTTCCACCTCAGCCTTCCAAGTAACTGGAACTACAGGCAAGCGCTACCACGCCCAGCTAATTTTTTTATTTATTGTAGAGATGAGGTCTCGCCAAGTTGCCCAGCCGGGTCTCGAACCCGCGGGCTCAGGCAATCCACTCACCTCAGCCTCCCAATGTGTGGGATTACTGTCTGAGCCACCGAGCCCGACTGTATTTTATTTTTTAAATGTGGGGTACATGTGAGGATTACCATGTAATTAAGTTGTATACAGGTATGGTTTGGACTTCAAGCAAGACTTCCTTCCCCCTAGTAGTAGACATGGTACCCAATCGGTGGTGGGTACCCATTTCTCCCCACAATCCCTCTCTCCTTTAGCAGTGCCTGGTGTTGTTTGTGTTTGTGTGCCCAATGTTTAGGACCAGTTTATGAGCAAGAAAATGTGGAACATTATAGCACTCAGTAAATAATCTTTCAGTAACAGGACAGAATTGAAGAACAAAAACTGAAAGAGGCATGAGACTGGGTTTCTAGTCTTACTTGCTAGAATTATGGTCTCCAGTTTCATTCATGTTTCTGCAAAGGACATGATTTTGTTCTTCTTTATGGCTGTGTAGTATTCCA
>NW_007107225.1:0-1279 GCF_000164805.1 Carlito syrichta
ATTTGCAATCTTTATAAGAAAAGTTCTATGATTTGTTTTCAAAAATAATTTAGTTAAGTTTTAATTGTATAATTAATGTAAAATATATTTTAATATTTATAAATATACTTTTCTTTGTGTTTTCAACATGAGCTTTACATGTGTTCTGAGATGAATTCCTGAAGCACCTGATGTAAATACTTAAACTTTATAAATTGAATCAAACTGCAGAAGAATACCTACAAAAGCATACTCTGCTTTACCTTTCACTTTTTTTTACACAAGTTTGGAAATACTCTGTATTCTACAAATGGAAATCATCTTTTGTTGACCCAATCTACTTGCTGGACACAATGAGGGACTAGTCATTTTTAAAAAGTCTCATTTTTTGTAATACTACCAGAAAAAAGAGTTACACATAACTTAATGGGCATTTTTAATCACCATTTCCAGCAAAATACAAATTGAAATCTATTTTTCAGAGAAGTACTCTCCCTCTCTTCAAATAATAAACATTTTATTACTAAAAGACTATTAATATCAATGAAGAGAAAGTCATTTTCTTCTTTGTGTCAAAGCAAATCATTTGTTTTGTAAAAAGCTTCTGTGTAATTTAAATGGATTTCACAGTGCAAACAGAAAAAAATCGGTTTTGAGAATACAAAACTTTAAAAAATTATTGTATTTAAGATTCAATTAAAAAGAGAAAACAATATGGTGATCAGGGTCTTCTGAGTAACATCTACACTGGTCAAGATTCACATAGCCCCACGCCATAGGCTAAATGTTTGCGTCCCCCTCCAAATTCATATGTTGAAACCTAACCTCCAAGGTAATAGACAGAGCTAGGGCCTTTGAGAAGTGATTAGGTCAAGAGGGCAGAGCCCTTATGAATTAGATTATCCTTTATAAAGGAGATCCTAGAGAACTTCCTTCTTCCTTCCACTGTTTGAGGTCACAGCAAAAAGACAGTTTTCTAAGAACCAGGAAGCTGCCAGATCCTTGATCTTCTACTTCCCAGCCTCCAGAGCTGTGAGAAATAGGTTTCTGAATTTAATAAGCTACCCAGTCAGTGGTATTTTGTTAGAGTAGCCTTAATGAACTGACAATCACAAGAACTTTGCTCTTCCTTTGGTGGAATCTGTTACTGCTATTTTTACAGTACATTTAAAAAGAATCAAGGAAGCATATGGCCTTTTGGAGACAGGTGTGGTAACAGTTTCTGGTTCCTTTACATGTGTGCTATCAACCCCTTCAGCAAATTAATTACCCTTCCCTGAGCCTCAATTTCCCAATCTAT
>NW_007107226.1:0-778 GCF_000164805.1 Carlito syrichta
GCAAGAGGGTACAGAGAACTCATCTGTTCCTCAGTATTCCTGGATGAAATTAGTGCTAGAAACCCAGGGTGTAATTAACTGTGGAAAACATAAGAAGTCTGCAGTTGGCAACAGCAATTAAAGTCACTTTTAAAGGGCTCTCTTCCCTCTCATGCCCTTAATGAAGGTAGCTTTAATTAAGCTACATTAGAATCTGACAGCTTCACTCACTTTAATGTGATCCATCGTGAGTCAGATGACATCGGATCATGGCTGAACTAAGATGACACATCAAATGGTGTATCTTGTGCACACCAGACTGAACACTGGAGTCTAGGATGATATGCAAAGATAAAAACCTGCGGACTTTTAGCTTGGAAAGGAAAGAGGAGAGACAGTTCAATGCTGTAAGATTATGGCAGGCAAGTAAAGAGTTAAATAAGGATGGGCGCTGTGTTCATGCCTATAATCCCAACACTCTGGGAGGCAGAGGTGAGAAGATTGCCTGAGCCCACAGGTTCAAGACCAGCTTAGTCAACTTGGTGAGACCTCATTTCTCTTAAATAAATAAATAAAAATAAAATAAAATATCTAAGAAAATTAAAAATTATTAAATAAAATGACCAGAATCTTTGAAAAACTTAGAGGAGATGCTGATTTAAGAGGTAGGCAGTAAAATCATGTACCATCTTCACTAAGAGGCAGTAGGAAGGAATTTCAGCCCCTGAGCTCATGTGTGGGATGGACCAGAGCCCAGAAGTCTCAGTCAGACTGTCTCATGTCAAGACACAAAAACTAA
>NW_007107227.1:0-1270 GCF_000164805.1 Carlito syrichta
CCACGTCATGCATCATGGAATTGTAATTGTTTGCTTGGAACTTGCAAGTCTCGTGATGGTCTTGTGATGCTAGTTTGTAAAGCACAATATACATCATGGAATTTGTACACCCCCAGCAAGTAATTATCACACTTGTATAGAAAATGGTATATAAGTTGGAAGGAGTCTGAATAAAATTTGGACTCAGTCCTGATCAGACTGATCCCAGAAGAACTGCCTCTGAGTGGTCTCTTCTCGCCGTCTTGACTCTCCAGTGCAGGTCCAACCCTCCCTCATAGATTGGAGCCGGTCTCTGACAGAAATGAAAGTGATCTTTTTTTAAAAATCACTTTGCCTTCATTGTTTATGCTCATATTTGAAGAGAAATCACTACTTTCTTCGCCAAAATTTTTCCAACATCATTAAACTGAGAACATAGAGCACCTTGTCTGGTTTTGGGTAGAGAGCAATTACCATCTGCATCCTACAAATGTGGGCAAGTTTTCACTGAAACCATTCAAGTCCACGACAAACATCAAAATTGTAGACATAAGGAGCAAAGCACAAAATTGTAGCATGAGAAAATAGCTACATTTAATTATCGAAAATTACATAGAATTTTAGTCTTCTTTACAGGCACTTTATTAAACTTACATCTAAAGATGCATCTTTGGTTAATGCAACTTTCATTTCAAATCAGGAAATTGACAGAACATTTATCAAATTTAAAATTCGTGAAGTGTTTTATATTAAAAAAATTTTCAGGCCAAGCGTGGTGGCTCATGCCTGCATTGCCAGCACTTTAGGAGGCCGAGGCAGGCTGTTTGCTTGAGCACAGGAGTTTGAGACCAGTCTGGGCAATACAGCGAGACCTCATCTCTACAAAAAAAAAAAATCAAAAAATTAGCCGGCCATGATGGAGGAGTCTGAGGTGGAAGAATCGCCTGAACCCAGGAGTTCGAGACAACCATGAGCCCTGATCATCATGATGTTGCCACTATACTCCAGCCTGGCCAATAGAGTGAGACTCCTACTCAAAAAAAATAAAATAAATTCAAGCAGGTGGCAATGCTTGCAATTTTAAAAGTGCTAGGGCTACTTTTCTGAGAAAAGTCTTTCAAAACTGTGAGGCCCTTGTGATCACTTTTTCTCACATCAAATCTTTCATATGTCCCTCCCTTGAAAGGCTTTTCTTCTCTCTTCCACAGAATAAATACCCATCTCAGGTTCCAGAGTACTCAAGACTCTCTTCAGGAAGCATTCTAAGAGTTGGTGATTCTTCTTCACGTAC
>NW_007107228.1:0-704 GCF_000164805.1 Carlito syrichta
AAAAAGATAAACCACCTTCAATTTTTTGTATAGAGTCTGACATCTTTTCATAAGCACCACAATAAAATCACAGAGCTCTGAGACCTCTCTGGAGAGATGAAATATCACAGATCTTTTTTTTATTATCTTTGAGTAAGAATCTCACTCCGTCACCAGGCCAGAGTGTAGTGGCACACTCACAGCCACTCCAGCAGTGACGAGTTGGACTTTGGCGATCCTTCTGCCTTAGCCTTCCAAGTAACCAGAACTACAGGTGTGCACCACCACACCCAGCTAATTTTTTCATTTATTGTAGAGACGAGGTCTTGCCAAGTTGCCCAGGCTGGTCTTGAACTCATGGGATCAGGCAATCCACTCACCTCGGCATCCCAAATTGCTGGGATGACAGGCTGAGTCACTGAGCCCGGCCTTATCACAGATCTTAAAACTGAGATATGCTTGTTATCAAAACGCTTATGATATTTCAAATCAAGGGTCTGGTCTCAACAAATTTCTGAAACGGTCTCTGGGGTCTGCTGGGGTCAGATAATACAAGAGAGGACAACTCCCCCCAATACTCTCATCACTTTCTTGGGGGCCATCCTAATTGCACCTTGGGTGGGGCTCCAGCCACCCAACCTGCCATCATCTGCAATGACAGTATTTAAACTGAGCTTGGATTTCCTTCTTTCTATCATCTGACGGTTGTGGGAACTGACTGTTTT
>NW_007107229.1:0-1058 GCF_000164805.1 Carlito syrichta
AAGCTACATCCTTCCTTAACTGCCTCCTGCTTCCCGTTCTGGTCATGGCCCTTCCTTGGAACTTGCTCCATGACACCTTGGTGACTGACTGTCAGTCTGGTATGGCTCCAGGTCTCTGGTATGGCTCCAGGTCATTTTATGTCTCCTTTTATTTATGTGGTGTTTTCTCGCAACCCACTGGCTCTGTTAAAATTTCTGCCTTTTGTTGTTAAGGTTGTGGATAAATTGTCTACTCCATATAAAAGTGTTACCGGTTATCTTAAAATCTTTCTGGGGACCACTCCCCCTCCCTTCCTTAGCCTATATTCTCCTTCGTAAATTCTGAAGGGACTCATTCTAATCCACCTGTAAAAAAAATGGAAAAATGTCTCTTACATGCTCTTAAATGTTTCTTAGCCTTTTACTAACTCAGTATAAGTTAATGCTAGCCTTGAAAAAAATAATTTTATAATCTTTCTCTGACAGCTAACAAAATAAATAGGCTGTTGTCATTTTCAAATGCTAAAAGCCAGGTTAGTTAAAAATAAGTCCCTTCCTAAAGGTTTAGACCTTGCCTAAAATCATAATCAACTACTTGTCCCTGTAAAAACTGCTGGAATTTCTCTTAAAGTCTTCTAATATATGCTGACTCCCTACTTTATATTATAATGCTAAATAACACTAATAGTTACATTTTTGGCTATACTCATTTAATTGTCCACGTCTTATGACTAAAGCTGTACTTAAGTGCCTAATTCAAATCATAGTCTAAAACAATCTGTCAGGTCACCATTATAGTCCAAAAGTACAAAAACTGCCACTTATAATAAAATTACAAAAATTAAACTTTATTATTTAAATTATGCTAATAACTTTAGGCCTTATATGTTTTATATACAAAAATAATCAGCCACTTCCTACACATGTCAAAATATAGGAATGACTTTATTCCTTTTATTAAATTACAATCCAGTAATTTCATGCAGTTCTTTATTTCTTTAATAAATCACTCAATATCGCAGACTCTAAATCTACCCAAGTTGCTGTAAAGTTCATAATTTTGTCCTTTATGGCTGCAT
>NW_007107230.1:0-597 GCF_000164805.1 Carlito syrichta
TAACTTCCTACCAAACCCCCCACACCAAGAAAGCACATCACCTAACTTAAAGCAATATGTCTGCCCAGCAAACCTGGCTGAAAGACCCATTTTCAAGATATAGCCCTCTCCTGATCAGATTCCCACTCCCCCCTCCCCCCACAAACACCCCTTTCCAGATTTCTAGAATGATCACTGCCCACAGCAAGAGAGGCAGCCGGTTAGAATTCAGGGGTGAACACATTTCCGCTATCCCCATGGAAGGTTTAAGTTTCAAGACCATTCTGGTACCTCCAAGAAATTCTTCCCTAGGGACCCAGGCCCTCCACCAACCTGTCCACCCAAGGGGGCACCCCTTGGGCCACCCGCCTCAGCATCCCAAAGTGCTGGGATGACAGGTGTGATCCACCGAGCCCAGCCATCTTGCAAAATTATTTCCAATTATTTCATGGCTGTACACATCACCAAGTACCATGTTTTAGTTTCAGTTTACGGAAGGGAGACTGCAGGGGGTCCTGCCCTGCAAGAGTCGGAGGTCCCTTCGAGTTGTGGCAGTGTCGGCGATTTACAAAAGAGAGAAGACACTGGAAAGAGAGAAAAGGACTGACTCCTGCTTAG
>NW_007107231.1:0-781 GCF_000164805.1 Carlito syrichta
GAAGCAGGAGCTGTTACTGAAGGATGTATCTTCTGATAATAAATCTCCAATGTGATACAAAATTGGAGTTTGTAAATCGCACAGAAATATAACTTTAACAAATAGCAATGGGCGAGACCTGATCTTTACAATAAATTAAAAAAATTACCCGCGTGTATTCGCACGCACCTGTAGTTCTGGCTACCTGAGAGGCTGAGGCAGAAAGATCGCTGGAGCTCAGCAGTTCAAGGCTGTGTTGTCCGAGAGCGTGCCACTGCACTCCAGTATGTGTGACAGAATGAGACTGCAACTGAAAAAAATATATAAAGATCAGTACTAAAAATTGAAAACTTTGAGAGAATTCTCTTCAGAACTTTTGGGGGGCCCATGGGCTCCCTTTTTTCTTTATATTCTGTGAGAGAGAGAGAAAGGGAGAGGGAGAAATGAGAATGTTATACATTTTCCAGCACATTTATATCATTCTTCCTGAAATCGTTACTTTCCTATGAACTCCCTGTGTCTCTTTGGAAACTTTTTGGAATCTGTCATATATTTGACCTATGTTCTTTAACATTTTTAACAAATCTTAAAAAGGGAAATTAGAAAACCTTAAATGCTTGATATCAACCAGAAAGCCCTACTGATATTTTCTAACGACATTGTTGTAAATTCTTTTCGCCTATTAAGCTGACCCAAGATAGGTTATAAAAGAGACTTTTTATTCTAAAAGTAGATGTGAGCCAGGCTCGGTGGCTCAGACTGTAATCCCGTGCCTTTCGGAGGCTGACGCGAATGGATTGCC
>NW_007107232.1:0-879 GCF_000164805.1 Carlito syrichta
GTAGCTGGACTACAGGTGTGCACTACCATGCCTGGCTAATTTTTGATTTGTTGTAGAGATGAGGTCTTGTCAAGTTGCCCAGGTGGGTCTCGAACCCACAGGCTCAGGCAATCCACTCACCTCAGTCTCTCAAAGTGCTGAGATTACAGGCTGAGCCACTGAGCCTGGTCAAAGCTCATTCTTTCAAAGAATAAGCAAGATTGATAGACTGTAACCAGAATAGATTGATGGACCCCTAGCCAGAATGACCAAGAAAAAGAGAGACAATGTCCAAATAAACAAAATCAGAAATGCAAAAGATCAAGTTACAACAGACCCTGAAGAATTACAAAAGATTATCAGAAATTAGTATGGAAACAAACTTGAAAATCTAAATGAAATGTAGGAATTTCTGACATTGCACAACCTCCCAATGTTGAAACAAGAAGACATTGAGAATAAACCAATAACAACCCAGAAAATTGACTAAGTCATAAGACAACTACCTACAAACAAAAACCCTGGAACAGATGGCTTCCCATTGGAACTCTTCAAAACATACAAGTAGCTGATACCAATCCTATTGAAAGTATTTCAGGCAATTGAGTAAGATAGAACTCTCCTCAAATCATTTTATGAAGTTAACATCACACTGATACCCAAACTGGGCAAATATCCAACAAAGAAAGAGAACTACAGGACAATATCCCTGGTGAACATTTATGCAAAAATTTTTAAAACATTCTAGCAAATCAGATCTAACAACATATCTCAAAAATCATTTGCCATGACCAAGTAGGCTTCATCCCCAGGATGCAAGGCTGGTTCAATATTTGCAGAACCATAAACGTAATTAAATACATCAACAAATGTAAAATCAAGAACCACATGATAGCCGGG
>NW_007107233.1:0-677 GCF_000164805.1 Carlito syrichta
CGAGGCTGCGCTGGCCGGGAGTGGCCACTGCACTCCAGTCTGGGTGACAGAGTGAGACTCCAACTAAAAAAAAAAAAGAATAATTATGTTAAATGCCCTTAATTTCACATAATCATAATCTAATAAGATGCAGGTGTTTGTAGTGGTCCAATAGTCTCGCCTTTAATTCAATCTTGGGGCCAGAGACCATATGCTTGTATTTATGATGTGTGTTTAAGGTATGTGCATTCTTTTAAAAATTTTGTTTGTTTATACTTTAAAGTTGTGGGGTACAATTCAGGATTAGGTTCATAAGTGGTCATCATACAGGTGAAGTTTGGGCCTCCCAATGATCCTCACTTCACCTGGTTTGGGATCAGATAGCCTTACTGATGGTGTGTCCCCTCCCCCCACAGCTCTGCCTCCCCTGGCAGTGTGCTAGTACTGCCAATCCTGTTCTTGAAGTATTATCATAAATGTTCAAGATCCATGCACGAGTGAGAATATGTACTCAGCTCTTTGTGTCTGTGATAGATCACTGTGTATGATAGACTCTAAACCCATGCTATTTGCTGCAGCTCCCATAATTTTGCATTTTATGGCTGTGTAATAATCCGCTGTGTGTATGTACTGCATTTAATTATCTAGCTCTATATCGATGGGCGCCATGATTTGTTCCATGTTTTTGCTATTGTGAA
>NW_007107234.1:0-449 GCF_000164805.1 Carlito syrichta
GGAGTTCCAGACCAGCCTAGGCAGCAACATGATGAGACCACTGTTCAACAAAACGTCAGAAAAAATAAGCCAGGCTTGTGTGGTGGTGCGGGCCTGTAGTCCCAGCTACTCAAGAGGTTGAGGCAGATGAGTCGTCAGCCCAAGGGCAAGCTCACCTCATGCCACTGCACATTCCAGCCTGGGCTGCAGAGGGAAACCCTGACTCAAAAAAAAAAAAAAAAAAAAAAGGTCAATCGTGTAGCCAACATGATACCACCACAGATACATTGTAAAAGATCTGGAATCTATCATCCTTAGCGAATTCTTTCTCTAACCCTGTTTGTTCCCTCCTGGCCCTCCGTGGCCATGGGAGTGTGTGTAGCTGTACTGGCTGCTCTGGAAGTGCTGGGTCCTGTCAGTTTTATTATATATTTATATATTTATTTGTTTGTTTGTTTTTGAGTCGGGGT
>NW_007107235.1:0-1325 GCF_000164805.1 Carlito syrichta
CATCAGTAATTTTATAATTTACACCTAGGCACATGTATTTTTTAATAAATTTAGTCTGGAACTAACTGTGGAATTTTAATCTGCCATAAATGGATTCCTATAAATCTCAATAAATTTTCAACTTCTAGTTTAATTATTGGCTTCCTACACTTGCTCCATTTTTTCATCTGAATTTTTGAACACATTTTTAGCCTGTTCATTTCAGACTTTTGGCTGTTTCTCTTTTTGTCCTATGTCTGACATTATTTCTCGTACTTTATTTTACAGTCCATGAACACAGACTCTCATTAAATAGAGTTTTTGGGTAAGGGAATAATTGTGTTTTCTTCAGTTTATGCATTGTTTTGAGTTATTTCTTTTTTAGCTAAACGAAAATAATTATAACATTGTGAAGATTAAATATGTAGCTGATGTATATATTCTGTTTTGCTTCTTATCAATAGAGTCAAGGATGCAAATTTAATGCCTTAAAATTAAATAATATTTTTCAACATCCCCAAATTATGAGCATTGTATGTCATCTAACTTTTAAGATTGTGCCCATCTAAAAGCATAAATAAAAAATATACATATTATAAATTATTTCATGCTCTTTGTTGTTATGGAATGAGGAGCCTTCAAACTTAATCTCAGAAAGAGATTCATTAACAATTTTCAGTGATTAGTTTAATGAGACACATTTTTAAAATAATGCATTTGTCATGTTTAAGTGCTAATGAATTTTTAATTACGTGTTTATGCCTAAGTAGTCCAGTGAAAATTTTGAACACTAAATGTTCTTTGATGATATTTCTCACTATGTTATCTCTTGTTCATGATAGTTTGACACAATTCATGACATATACCTGTGAATAATTAGATCTTTTCTTTGGTATTTAATATTTTCAAAATGATTATTATTTTGCTTAAGAGGATACAAAGTATATGTGTAGAATAAGTATTCCCTCAAATATATTAAAGAAAATGTTTAAGCTCTTTATTCTTAATAGCACTGCTAAACATTTTAAAGAAAACTTAAAAGTTTACATAAATTATTAATGTGTATGATTATCTTGCTTGTATGAAAATAATATATTGAATAACTCGAGACACTTTAGCAGCATGCATGTGCCATAAATAACTGATCACGGAGTCCAACCCAGAGGTCATTTGACCTCTCCAACACAATTGACCCTAGGAACCCATCACAAGGTAATGCACCATCCCACAGCACAGTGACCCTCAGGACCCTCCCCAGAGTCATTTACTCTCTCCAACACAACTGACCCTTGGGACACACACCAAAGTCACACACCCTTTTATGGCATAAATGACCATCAGGACTC
>NW_007107236.1:0-813 GCF_000164805.1 Carlito syrichta
ACTTGAGCCCTGGTTCTTCACTAGCTTTCACCACCAGCTTTTCTTTCCCAAGAGACATAATAATAGCATTGCAGAAAGTGGCTTTGTGTATCAGATAGACTGGAATTAGAATCTACTACTTAGTAGCTGTGCTTGAGAAAGTAATTTTTCTTCAAAAATTTTAATTTTCTTTGTAAAGTGGGCATGACCATGGCTAACACATTGGGATTCTGTGAGCTAATGTATATAGAGTACCATGTGTGTTGCCAAAACATAATAGAAATGTCATAAATTGTTTATATTATTTTCTCTTTTTCCCACATTCTAAAATTGAGCAGGATCCAATATTAAATCCTCATATCTTCCTTTGTCAGTGTTCTGTACTGTGCAAGACTAATGGTTTTCTGTGTATTTTTTACACATGCCCTCCATGAAAGAGCTTCCTTTTAATTTCCAGTAAATTGAAACTTAGTTTCTACGTGTCTATGAATGACTAAAAAAATTTTCTAGTGAAAAAAATAAAGATCATCACCAAAGTGGGTTAGAGAAATATAAAACATATCTACATATTTTAGAAAATGTGTAAATCATTTACAGTTACATTAGACATATTTTATTTTAATGTAGAATATGATATAAATGTCTAAATGGACTTTTGTTATATTTCATTGTCTCATCTGTTTTAACAGGTTATGAAGTATACACTTCACAATAGAGTATAATTTATCAGGATCGAAACCCTTTTTAAAAGGAAAAAATTTACTGAAGCTGTAGATATCCAGCCAACGCACATCATGTCTAGGTTTATTTTGGGACTACTTAATACAGTACATG
>NW_007107237.1:0-1215 GCF_000164805.1 Carlito syrichta
AGTGATTTGTCCACAAGACAAGATGTTTAGCTTATTTGTATCATTTTCTTTGCATTATTGAATGAACTTTTAAATTCTCAAAATACCAGTTAAATCTGTCTAAAAATTATGGGGGGTAAGATTACTATTTTTATTTCTTTCTAAATGGCATTTAAAAAATTAGGCAGTTACCCTTGCTGATGAGATATATCCCCTTTCCACAGGTAGATTCCCACTACTGCCAATCCATCTAATGCACTCCACTTCTAAATGTTTTTTTTAATTTATCTTTTGAAGCAATTTAAAACCATGTCTTACTGAAAATGTGTAATGGAATTTTACACATAAAACTTTCAGTCATTTTTTATTTCTTATTCCAAATTTTATTGCAATATTCTTTATTTATATAATTTTTATGAAATTAATTTTTAAATTTTAATTGAAGTTGCCTTTGTCACCTTAAACATACTTCAGTTTCAGTTATTCATGTGCACATGAAGAAACGTTCTGTATATTATATATGTGATAATTTGAGCTTATCAATGTTATTTTTCAGGTTTCCAGTGTTTCAGTTTATACTTTTCTACTTATCAACTAAATCTAATAATGTATATTGCTTTTTCTCTGATACATTGTAAAGAGTTATTATTAATTGCATTTTGGTTTATGATGGATATGTCCTCTTGTTTAATCATTTCTCTTAACATTTTGTATACTACTCTTTGTCTTGTGAGTCATGTTTTCCTTTATAATTTATTTTGACAGATGATAAGATTTTTTTTGGTTCACAGTTGTCTAGTATATCTACCATATTATTCCACTAGTTTGTTTTGTTTGCTTTTCTCTTACTTATTATAACCTCTTTGTAGTGGTTTCTATGATTAATGGGACATTGAGATACTGTAACATTGGAAATGAACAAAATATCAAGTAGAACAGCAATAAGTGTACATTTATATATAATGTAATATTACAAAAGGACTAAATAAAGTAACAAGATCAGAGATAAATTTTTATTCTATTTTTTCCTTTACGATTTAGAAAGATCCATTAAAAATAATTATCATATAATATCAAAGTAAATGAATCCAAGATATCAGTGACCTGGGTTGAGAAACTCACACTCTGGTCTTCTAAAAGTTTCCTTGTGGACACTAATTAGGTGTAATATGAGTATTGTCTTCTCCTACTGCTGTATATGAAGCTACTATGGGATTGTTATATTATCATGCTTTC
>NW_007107238.1:0-1326 GCF_000164805.1 Carlito syrichta
ATGAAAGAGTTAGATTGTTGTCTTTACTAATGAACTACCAAAAAAAATTAAAAAATTTTTTTTAACTTAAAATTTTATTGTAACCTTTCCAACTTCTTACATCTCTGGTGATTATTTAGGTCAATAGAATTATTGTTAAACGACAGAAGAAATTAGGCTATTACCCACACATTAATTATGTTTATTTGTCTTGAGTATCTGAAAACAAAGAGGTCACTACAGCTCTCTAAGTTATTTCCTGAATATAATAATAATGGTATGTAAATAGAACTCTGTGTATTTCAAATACATTATCTCGTTTGATCCTCAAAACAACAGTTAAGCATATATCTTTCCCTTAACTGCACAAATGAGAAACTGAAGCTTATAAACATGATAATGTAGCCAAGGTATAGTGTTTAATCTATTTCAAGAACTCAACTTGTCTGTTGACACTAATCTCATGTTGTTGATACTTTAACACACTGCTTAAAATAAATATTCGTGTCTACGAAATGAACACTTACATCTAATGAGAAGACATATGTCTAAGAAGGAGAACAATTATTGTAAGGTGATTCCTTTGAGAGCACTGTCAAATGTCTGAAGTAAAAAACATGTTTGATTACCAAAACTAAGAAGAGCCCGTTCATATTCATAAAGAGCAACATATGCTAATTCTTTTAAAATATTTGTTTCATTAATTTGTTAGTCTAAGAATAAACTCTGTGTTAGTTTAAGGAAATATAAAAAGATGATCTTCACTTTTTCTTTTATAGAAAATGAATTTAGAGAACATGCTAATGCTATCCCCAGGGGAAAATTTCACCCACGCCATTCTACCCAGGTGTAATATATTTTTACTTTACATTTCAACTATATTAAATTTGAATTGCATTCACATCAGCTTTTATTTTCAAGAATACTTTTTATGTCTAAAGTATTTAATATCTTTTCAAAATTCTAATGTTTTTCCTACTCGGAAATATTTATTTTAAGCAATCAGACCACAACATATAATTTGTTATTTTCTATGAAGTAGTGCTTTATAAGAAGTTTTGGAGCCTGCTAAAAAAAACTCAAGCATATTCAACTATTTCACAGAAAGGCCAGTTTCTGTTATTAAAGAAAAGAAAATGTATTGTCCCACTCAGGCAGATATAAATTGATGGTGAAACAACATAAGAAAAATCTATTTTTCATGCATCCATTCTCTGATTGTGAGCCAAGGAAGAATAATCAATATTATGAACTGACTCCTAGATTTTACCTCTACTTTTGGACACTTGAATATAAATAGTTTATAGCAGGTTAAGTTTTGTTAAACACTTGGTTGAATAGTCAATT
>NW_007107238.1:3274-4191 GCF_000164805.1 Carlito syrichta
TGTATTGTAGCTACGGAAATATGTGTAGCTAAGCAGAAAAAACCTGTACATTTTTATTTACTTCAAAATATCTCTATGGATGATTTTATTTGCATGTCAATGCATGTTACTTAAAAAAACAGATTAGAGCTATTTTGAGACTAATTTTAAATTTTTGTTATGAAGATCTTTCTCTACTCTTGTTAGAAAGATGCCCAGGTGTTTCACTCTTTTCATGGCTATTGTAAATGGGATTGTGCTTTTTATTTGGTTCTCTGCCCATTTGTTTTTAGTGTATAAGAATGTGATTGTCTTTTGCACATTTGTTTTCCCCCTGGAGATTTTGCCAAAATCCTTTTCAGTGTAAGGAGGTTTATGACAGATCCTCTTGGATTTTTGAGATATAGAATCATGTCATCAGCAAAGAGAGATAAGTTGACTTTCTCTTTTCCTATTTGAATACCCCTGATTTTTTTTGTCCCCAGTATGTGTCTGTGTCTCTATTTAAACTTAATATTGATTGTATCCTTGAAACTTTAACTGAAATTTCAAGAAAAGTGAAGAAATTACATTTAAAGTCCTGTTGCTTGTGTTTAAAATAACCCATTCATGTTCTAATATTCCCATTCACTTTAGCTTATCTTCTTCTGAATTGAGAGTTGCTCCAATTAAAGTGATTTTCATCTTCAAGGTCTTTTACAAACAGTCATTAGTTACAGCTGCACATATAGTCAGGCAAAGATTAAGAATCTCTCAGGGGTTTCCTGATTTATGTTTAAGAAAACATAATGATTAGCAATTCTTTCTAATTCAGCATAGGGTGACTCTTGCCTAAGTCAGTATGCCAGAGACAACTTTACTTAGTGTCCAATACATAGGTTATTTTTCCTCCTTCCTTGCCTTCCTTCCTTCTTTCTTTTTCCTTCCTCCCTCCTTCG
>NW_007107239.1:0-808 GCF_000164805.1 Carlito syrichta
GCAATATTTTCTCCCTATAGACAAGCAATCTTACCAAGTTCGGCAGCCTATTCAACCTACTGATATGATAAAAGGATGACCCTTTTCACATTTTCTGTCTGAATATAAAAGTAAGAAAAAGCAGAAGAAACATGAAAGCTGGCCTTTACCCGCTCCTTCTGAAATCAAAAGGACCTCATATAGGTAACACATACATATAAACACAACTGATGTTTCACTAATCAAGAACATACTCATGAACAATTCTGTATACGTACTTTAGAATCATTAAGAACGTGATTTTGAGCTGGATTCGGTGACTCAGCCTGTAATCCCGCACCTTGGGAGGCTGAGGTGAGTGGATTGCCTGAGCCCACGGGTTCAAGCTTCGCCTTGGCAACTTGGCAAGACCTCATCTCTACAATAAATCAAAAATTAGCCGGGTGTGGTAGTGAGTGCCTGCAGTTCCAACTACTTGGAAGACTGAGGTGGAAGGATTGGTGGAGCCCAGCAGGTCAAGGCTGCAGTAACCAGGAGCAGCCACTGCACTCCAGTCCTCCAGTTTGGGCTACAGCGTGAGACTCCAACTCAAAAAAAAAAAAAAAAAGAACATGATTTTGATGAGCTTCAAATGTCAACACAAATGAATCAGATACATTTTTTGAAGTATTTTTCTTGTTTAGTAGCAAACGCATTTGATAAGTGAGTCAGAAAAATTTCACAATAAATCAAAGGGCTAACAAATAAGTTAGCATACATCTAGTGACTATTATTAATCAGCATGACCTCCACACCACAACGGCTAAACCACTGGCTGATACACCACTGG
>NW_007107240.1:0-892 GCF_000164805.1 Carlito syrichta
GCAGCATTTCACTCTTGTGTATGGAGAAATAATACTCTGTTGTATATATCTGCCCCATTTTTTTATCCACTCATGGATTGATGAATTCTTTTGTTGATCCCACAGCTTGACTCCTGTGATTAGTGCTACAGGGGATATAGGATTGCAGAAATCTTCAACATGTTGATCACATTTCCTACAAAAATACACCCAGCAGTGAGGTGCCAGGTCACACAGTAGGTCTATTTATGGTTTTTTGAAGAAACTTCTACAGTAATCCACAATGGCTGTACTAATTAACGTTCCCACCCACAGTGTGCAAGGGTTCCCTTTCTCCACACCCTCAGCAGCACTTGCTATCTTCCATCTTTTTGATAACAGTCATCCTAACAGGTATGATAGTATAACTCATTGTGGTTTTAATTTGTATTTCCTTGAGGATGAGTGATATTAAAGACATTTTAATAGATCTGTTGGCCGTTTGTATGTCTCTTCTCTTGAGTAATGTTTATTCAAGTATTTTTGCCTGATTGTTAAACTGGCTATTTGTTTTCTTGCTATTGGGTTGCTTGAGTTGCTTATATATTTTGGATAGGAACTGCTTATCAGCTATATGGTTTACAGATAATTTCTCCCAATTTGTAGGTTGCTGCTTCACTCTATTAATCGTACCCTTGGCTGGGCAGAAGCTTTTTAATTTGATATAATCCCATTTACCTATTTTTGGCTTGTGTTGACCATGTTTTGAGGGTAATATATTGAAAGTCATTGCCAAAACCTAAGTTGTCAATATTTTCTTGTGTGTGTTTCCTTCTAGTAATTTTATAGTTCCAGGTCTTAAATTTAAGTCTTTAATCTATTTTTATTTCTGTATATGGTGTGCGGATAGGGTTCAATGTCATTTTCTGCCTGC
>NW_007107241.1:0-1413 GCF_000164805.1 Carlito syrichta
TTAAGATATTACACGCTTTAGTCACACAAAACCCACCATTGATAATATATGATTTATTACTAATGACTGAGATTTATTCTCAATGATTATGAACACCTGAAATGTAATAAAGCTAGATCAAGTGAAAAAGTTATATCATTTTCCATGCTTACCTATACCAGAATAGGAAACTTTATATTTGAGAGGAGGATTTATTTTTCCCCTATTGAGGTACATGATCAAAGGTCTTTCACTAAGCGAGGAACTAAGATGATCCCTATTGACAGATTCTCCTATGCAAACACAGATGTTCTTCCTGATGCTGAAAGTCCCATGTCTGGTACCTGTCATACCATCCTAAATATAAAAATGTCCATTATTACCAGTTGAGATAGGTGCCCCAATTACTGTTGGTTGTGGGGGCTGAAAATTTATCTGCTAATTTTCATAGTTTTTATTTGAAAGAGCACTCCAGGTAACTTAAGAAACTTGTTTTATTGCTCAATGGTGTGGTAGTAAGCAACCTGGTTAGCTCTCATGAGTCTCAGTTTTCACATTCTTAAAATGGGAAAAGGAGATGAAAAGAGGGACAGCAGACTCTCAGAGCTCATTTCTAAGGTCTCCTCTTATGTAAAATTTATGTTTTTATGAATTTCCCCCAGCAGCATATATAATATAGTAGGTCACACACTACCTTTTCAAGACATCTTTCAAATTTTAAAGAGAATGAATATGCACCATAAGTACTGCAGAGAATCAGTAAGTTTTAAAAAATACTATGCTGTCATTTGTAAGATATTGGGAAATTAATGAAAACAAATAAACCTCTAAAGAAACACCTTGAGAGCGAAGACACTAATGTGTATGGGTTTGTATCTCTCAGTGCTCAGCAGAATCCTTCTGACCACATATGGATTCCAGATCTTTAAGGTGCATTGTTGACATATTTATTCCTCTGAATTATATTGTATAAAACATTAAAAGTGTAGCATACAAAACAAAAAGGTGTGCCAATGATGACCCTATGGTCTGCATTTTTAGTGAAGATATCTGCATTAAATTTGAAGGGAGTTTGTTTAATGTGATCAACCTCCAAAAGTACTTCAGATAAAGGCATACAGGTTTATTTTACGATGCTATCTGAATTTGTGAGCGATGATGTAGATGAAATAAATCTGTAGGCCAGAAACTCAATTTTTTAGTATTTAAAATACAGAGAGAAAATACCACTACCTAAGAAAACCTGACATTGACAACACAATGGAAATAAGGATTAATGTAAAAAGAATAAATGGCAAGAAGTCTCATGTTGGGAGCCAACATCTATAGCTACATGGCTGAGGCCTGTAAAGGCCCATCTGGAAGATCGCCTCTGACATAGGATCAGTTATACCTATGATATTGGCATGTGATTAGTGACCAGTGAGCATACGA
>NW_007107242.1:0-698 GCF_000164805.1 Carlito syrichta
CACGTTAACTACTTGGGTAAGAAATTCAATAGAAGCCTAAACTTCACCGAGTGACAAACTTGAAATTAAAAAGAAGCATATATATATATATATATATATATCCACACAGCACCCATAAAACATGCGGGATCAAAGACAGAGGAACCAGAGACATATTCAACAGGAAACTAGCGAAGTGCAGGGCCATTCTTGATATTTTCCTAAAGTGCAAATGAAATGAGATAACATACGTATAAAAAGTATCAAAATTATCTAACTGGAAAATTTTCTCTAAAAAGTATCTTAAAATCAATGACGGACATGGTGGTTCAACCAAAAAAAATTATCTTAAAATCAGAGATAAACAAAAATTGTATTTAATAACTTGATTTAATTTTTCTCTTTACTTGAGGGGCTAGGCTCTTCATTGCTGAAAATCGTGTATGATTCAGTGTTAGATATTTGCTGTTTAAATTTGCATTACACTTCTTTCTTAGATAATATACTTTGATGTTCATAGGAGTGCTCTATTCGAGTTGTCGTCATTCTCACCTAGGAACCCAGGTTGCCCTGGTAGCCACTAGAGAATTGCAGGTTCCTTGGTGGGGCAGGGAGGGAACGAGCGTGGCAAAACTAACAGCGGTCTTAGTCTCCACCGGAAAGCGACGTCGGTCACTGGCCAGAACAAGTCACCCGAGCATGTCTGACTGCCAGAGGGA
>NW_007107243.1:0-766 GCF_000164805.1 Carlito syrichta
ATAAATCAAAAAATTAGCCGGGCGTGGTAGCACATGCCTGTAATTCCGGCTACTCGGAAGACTGAGGAGGAAGGATCGCAGGAGCCCAGCAGGTCGAGGCTGCGGTGGCCAGAAGCAGCCACTGCACTCCAGTCTGGGCAACAGAGTGAGACTCCAATTCAAAAAAAAAAAAGAAAGAAAGAAAAATGGGGAGAGTAGGAAGTGGTAAAAGAACCCTGAGGAAAAAGCAGGGCTGGGCGGTAAGGAAGGAGGGGCTGCAGGCAAATGATCTGGCCCCCGGAGGAAGTATCACTTCCTTGCGGGTCTCCTCTAGGGCCTTCTCCCTCCGGCCTCCCCTACAGCCACAGTTCTGCTCCCCACGACACAGCTTCCCCCTGGAAAGCAGAAGTGGCCCTCCCTCACCAGAGGGCCTGAGACAAGCTTCTCCATTCCCCTGCTGGGGTGGGGATTCACATTTGCAGGAAGAGTAGAGACCCCCAGAGGCCAAAACACCAAGACTAGGTCATAGCTTCCCTGGAAGGCAGAATGAATACAGACCCATCTCTCTGACCTCACAGTGCCTGCGGGTGGGTCCAAGGAAGTCACCTGAGCTCCCCATCAGATGTTCTCATATAGGGAGGAAGGAGGGAGCTGGAGAGCACCGTTGGCAAGGAGCTTCCAATAAGTATGGTTTGGTGTCACTCAAGAGTGAGATTTTAGATGCTCACAGAAAGGTGGGAGTGTGGTCAGGCAGGCAATACTTGACTCTGTCAGAAACATAAACTGT
>NW_007107244.1:0-802 GCF_000164805.1 Carlito syrichta
TATAGTTTGAGGTTATACATTCAGGTCTTTGATGCATTTAGCATTAATTTTTGTGAATGGTGATAGGTAGGGGTCCTGTTTCAATCTTCTATATGTGGTCAGCCAGTTTTCCCAGCACCATTTACCGAATAGGTTCTCCTCTCCCCAGTGGTGTTGTTGGAGGCTTTGTCAAAGATGAACTGGTTGAGGAATTGAGGCTTTGCTTCCAGAATCTCTATCCTATGCCATTGGTCTGTATAGTTGTTCTTGTACCAGGCTGTTTTGATTACACTAACCTTATAGTAAATTTAAAGTCTGGAAGTGTGATACCTCCTGCTTTGTTTCTTTTGCTAAGGATTGTTTTAGCTATTTGTGGTTGTTTATGTTTCCATACGAATTTCTGTATTGTCATTTCCAGGTCTGATAAGAATGATGTTGGTAGCTTAATGGGTATTGTGTTGAATCTGTAGATTGCCTTTGGTAGGATGGACATCTTAACAATGTTGATTCTTCCTATCCATGAGCATGGAATAATTTTACATTTGTTTGTGTCTTCTTGGATTTCTTTAAACAGTGTTTTGCAATTTTCATTGTAAAGGTCTTTCACTTCTCTGGTTAGGAAGATGCCAAGATATTTCATTTTTTTTGGTGGCTACTGTGAATGGGATTGTGCTTTTTATTTGGTTCTCTGCCTGCTTGTTGTTGGTGTAGAGGAATACAATTGTCTTTTGCACATTTATTTTGTACCCTGAGACCTTTCCTTTATAGGTGTAAGCAAGTTTTTGACAGATTCTCTTGGATTTTCAGGTATAGGATCAGCAAA
>NW_007107245.1:0-896 GCF_000164805.1 Carlito syrichta
GAGAAATCTTTGTTTGATCCTCAAAGGTGGCCACTAAGGTTATTTTTGGCTCCCAATCACTCCTTTTCCAAACTAGAAGAACTATTTTGTCCTGAAACATCAAAAATTACTTTAATTCCTTTTAAAGAGCTAAATAGGTACGTGTCTAGATGAAAAAGTATGCAGAAAACATAGACCATTTATGAAAATAATCATAGAAAATAAGGAAGCATTCCTAAAATAGTAAACTTAGTTCTGTAAATGTATAAACAGCAAAGGGTACTTCTGTTTCTCGTCATTTCTTTTTCTTATTTAGCCAAAACATTTCTCCACACAAAAAAGATGTTTACTAACATACTTTAAATAATAATTTTAAAAATCACGTAGGCATCCTAATTCAGGGTGAAATAATGTATGCAAACATGACCACAGCTATTGAGATGAAAATAGACAAGTTTTAATGTATCCAGACATATGCTGAATCTAGATATCTTTTGTTGTTTAAAGCAAACACTTATGTATTATTTTTTTTGAGTTGGAGTCTCACTCTGTTGCCCAGACTGGAGTGCAGTTGCCACTCCCGGCCACCATAGCCTCGACCTGCTGGGCTCCGGCGATCCTTCGGCCTCAGCCTTCCGAGTAACTGGAACTACAGGTGCACGCTACCATACCCGGATAAATTTTTGATTTATTGTAGAGATGAGGTCTCACCAAGTTGCCCAGGCGGGTCTCAAACCTGCGAGCTCACGCAATCCACTCACCTCAGCCTCTCAAGGCACGGGAGTACAGACTGAGCCACCGAGCCCGGCTCACTTGTGTATTTTTTAATGAATTTTCTTAGTTCTTATCTTCATGATTAAACAGTATACTACAATTTCAACGTTGTCCCAATATTTCTGCTAACTGTGATTTAATTG
>NW_007107246.1:0-796 GCF_000164805.1 Carlito syrichta
ATGTGTACATCAGAAGAAGCTGTGCTCCTTGCCTACTCCAGGCACTTATTATTGTTTTATCTAGCCAAACCACAGTAAGTTTGTGGTTACTGCCCCTGTATGAATTAGAAATTGATCTGATTGAAATTTTGGTCGACAAGACAGGAGGGAAAGTCTGCTGACAGGTTTCTTGATAAGACTTCTTAACCATTGAACAGATACGTGAGATAGGGGGTATTCTTTTTAAAGTGTCTGCCATTGCTATACAAGGCTGATATGCCTAGAGCTTTTGCAGCTACTTCAAGACCTCAAGAAAGGTTGCCCAGGAACTAAAGCAAAAATGCTGAGAATGTCAGAACAGAGAGATAAAATTACCCAAGTCAGGAAAGACAAAATTCAGCCTCTGCAATAAAAAACCCTGGAATCTTTTTACCTCAAGATTCCATGTAATATGGAGTAACATCTCTTTTTTGTATTGCTTAAGTCATCTTGAATTAACTTTCCTTTAATTGCACAAGAGAATTGTATAATAGATGCATTTGTGTTCATTTCAACCATGTCAGTCAAAACTACTTGCTCAACTTTTAGAAATAATGGTCATTCTGTCATCTCTGAAAAGATTAACTTCAAGTATACAATGAAAAGAAGAAAAATTTAAATATCTTTACTTGAATGCCAACTCCTTCTGATACTATAATCTTCCATACAAATTCAGATTGTTATCATAACGCTAAGGTATCCAGAAAACAAAACAGTCCCTTTGCATGTAGTTAACATTGAACCAGAGGGCATAAAATAAAACAGGAGGGAGTTATTT
>NW_007107247.1:0-814 GCF_000164805.1 Carlito syrichta
CCAGGTGGGTCTCGAACCCACGGGTTCAGGCAATCCACTCACCTCAGCCTCCCAAAGGCACGGGATTGCAGGCTGAGCCACCGAGCCCAGCTTTTTTTTTTGAGTTGGATTCTCACTCTTTTCACCCAGGCTAGAGTGCAGTGAGGTGCTCATGGCCATCACAGCCTCCAACTGGTGGACTCACGCTATCCTTCTGCCTCAGACTTCCAAGTAGCTGGAAGGTACTGGAGATACACGCCACCATGTCCAGCTCACAGGTTAACTGACAAATCAACCAATCCAAGTTGTGCCTGAAAATGATAAGGCCCACAACTAGTTATCACCTGGAGAGCTGGCCATATATAAAACCTGGCTCTATCCTCTTCCTAATGCCTTTACTCCTGGATTGGCCTCCTACGCTCCCAGCTAGGTTCTAGTAGTCTCAATTCAGTTTTCCATCTAAGACCGAAAAGCCTTTTGGCTAAAGCCAAGTAGCTCTAAAACTGCTTCTAAAGAATTAGGAAAACAGTCTTCTCTATCCTCCTACAGCATACTCATAACTAGGACCTGAGTTCTGTATTTTTTTCTTCCACAACCACTGTATGCTGGAGTCCAGCATTTTAACTTTGGAAGCAAAGGCATAATGGGCCATCTACTCTTTGTTGCTGTCCCTGTCCTCTCTTCTACTCCCCTGAATTGGTGCAGACTTGATTGTATACGCATACACCTTGTCATGTGTTCCCTGTTCTTCAATTCACTACTATCCTTTCTCTTTTTTTAACCAAACTTGAGCTGGGTACTATGAGGAAACACAGTCACACTGAATGGTTCCAGT
>NW_007107248.1:0-792 GCF_000164805.1 Carlito syrichta
ATTTTCTTTGTTTCCAGGTATCTTTTGATCTCTATTTTGATGTCATCATTGACCCAGGAGTTATTTAGCATCATGCTGTTTAGTGTCCATGTCTTTGTGGGTTTTGGGGGGACTTTGTTGGTGTCAATGTTTATTTTTATTCCACTGTGGTCCGAAAAGGTGCATGGCAGAATTTCAGTCCTTTTAAATTTGCTTATACTTGATTTGTGTCCAATTATGTGGTCGATCTTAGAATATGTTCCATGTGGTGATGAGTAGAATGTGTATTCTGTGGTCTTTGGATGGAGTGTTCTATAGGTATCAATTAAGTCCATTTGGTCCAGAGTCTCATTGAGGTTCCGGATCTCCTTGCTGATTTTTTGTCCTGATGATCTGTCTAAGGTTGTGAGTGGTGTATTAAAGTCCCCAGTTATTATGGTGTTAGAGTCAATGTCTTTCTTTAGTTTTCCTAGAAGTTGTTTTATGAATTTTGGTGCACCTATGTTGGGTGCATATATGTTTAGGATAGATATTTCTTGTTGATGGAGTGAACCTTTTATCATTATGTAGTGGCCCTCTGTATCTTTTTTAATTTTTGATAGCTTAAATGGTATTTTGTCTGAAATTAGGATCGCGACTCCTCCTTTCTTTTGTGTTCCATTCACCTGAAAATTTGTTTCCCATCCTCTTACTTTGAGTCTGTGTATGTCCTTTCTAGTGAGATGGGTCTCTTGAAAGCAGTATATTGTTGCCTGGTGATATTTTATCCATTTTGTCATTCTATGTCTTTTCAGTGGTGCGTTTAGTCCATTC
>NW_007107249.1:0-1187 GCF_000164805.1 Carlito syrichta
CCAATTTGCCCAGGTGGGTCACGACAATTTCTTGATTTATTGTACAGACGAGGTCTCACCAAATTGCCCAGGCTGGTCTCAAAACACTGGGCTCAGGCAATCCTCTCGCCTTGGCCTCCCAAAATTTTTGGGTTTACCTTTTATTTTTAAAACCCCTCTGGGTCATGGAAATACCAGGGGCTGTGTGGGGGGATGGGCCTGGGAACAGCAGAGAGGGAGGGGGTGGAACCCTGTGCCCCTCATCTCTTCTGCAGGGTTGGTGTAAGCAGTTCTCTCAGTGGGTTCTGCTGAGGCTGTTCTTGTTTTTCTGTGTGTGTATGTATGTATGTATTTTTTTTTTTTGAGTTGGAGTCTCACTCTGTCACCCAGACTAGAGTGCAGTGCCTCGACCTGCTGGGCTTCGACGATCCTTCTGCCTCAGACTTCCAAGTAGCTAGAACTACAGGCACGCGCTACCAAGCCTGGCTTATTTTGATTTATTGTATAAGTTGCCCAGGTGGGTCTCGAACACACGGGCTCAGGCAATCCACTCACCTCAGCCTCCCAAAGGCACGGGATTACAGGCTGAGACACTGAGCCCGGCTTATGTATTTATTTTTTGAGTGGGAGTCTCACTCTGTTGCCCAGGTTGGAGTACAGTGCCATGCTCATGGCCACCACAGGCTCAACATGCTGGGTTCAGAAGATCCTTCTGCCTCAGCCTTCCAAGTAGTTGGAACCACCAGCATACACCACATGCCCGGCTAATATTATTATTATTACTTTATTTATTGTAGAGGTGAGGTCTCACCAAGTTGCCCAGGCTCGTCTGGAAACCACGGACTCAGGCAAACCTCTCACCTCAGCCGCCCAAAGTCCTGGAATTATAGGCATGAGCCACTGCACCCGACCAGTCATTACTGTATATCTTGGTAGTATTAAACACTTTCACTACGTTGTGTAACTACCACCCCTATCTATATCCCAAAGTTTTCTTCAACCCCAATACAATCTCTGTGGATCATCCTCATAAACAACAAGCTATTAAACAGTAGTTTTCCCACTTCCTATTTCTGGTCCCTGGTAACCACCATTCCACCTTCTGTCTCTATGAACTTGGCTCTTCCAGTTACCTCATAAAAGTGGACTCTTGCAAGATTTCCCCTTCCAGCCGGGCTTGGTGGCCCGGCTTGTAATCCCGCGCCTTT
>NW_007107249.1:3054-3945 GCF_000164805.1 Carlito syrichta
CACAGCACATAGCAACATATTAATTTTCATTGTTAAACTTTGTGAATTGTGAGTTTTATCTTGTTGGACTGTTGAACCTGGGACTCTAATGAGAGAGATAGAGACCACAAAGAGCCAGCTCCGATGCAAACACACAAGGGTCTTTATTCAGACTCGAGTCTGGGCTCATGCCTGAAGCAGCAACTTCAGGGACGAGAGTCCTAATTCATAATGGCAAGCAGTTTTTATGCACAATTACAGAGGGAGTGGAAAGAACTTCAAACCTGATTCTACATGATTGGGTAATTTCTCCTAATGGGTACGGGAACACTTGGTATTGGTGGGTGCTGCCCATGATTGACAGAAACCCACTTAATGGGCCAAGTGGAATGTTAGATAAGTTAGGTCCATACAGTCCCTGCATATGTAGTAACCTGAGCCGGCAGGCAAAGGGTTACATTAGCCCTTTAAGTTTCCATCCCAAGGTATGCTTAGGAAAGCTTGTTTGCTTAACATTTACATAACATAACATGGTCATTATGGGACAACAAAAGCCAAACTTAACAAAGTTTTAAATATGAATGCTGCAAACCCATACAGTGAATGTGGGGTAGAAAATCATATACTAATTCTGGGAATTTATAAAATATCACAAGCTTATTATAGCAAGGCGGTTACTTTTATAAAAGTCTTTGTTCCCTGCAGGTTTACATAGCCACTGCGTGTAAATTATCACTGGGATAAAAATTGGTGATAGAGAGCAGCTGGCGCCTCTGAGTCTGCTGCCACCTTGTAGGAATGTCTGAAAGGGGCTTATCGCTTTATCATTTACATCCCGTTGTAAAAGCAGAAGTTAGTCTACTAATTTGGGGCTGACAATGCTTAACTCAAGAGTTCTAAATACAAACACTG
>NW_007107250.1:0-7216 GCF_000164805.1 Carlito syrichta
GATCTTTGTTTTTGTGAGATATCACTCAGTATTATAGACTCTAGTTCCATCCAGGTTGCTGCGAAATTCATGATTTTGTTCTTTTGTTTGTTTGTTTGTTTGTTCTTTTGAGTTGGAGTCTCACTCTGTCTCCCAGACTGGAGTGCAGTGGCTGCTCTCAGCCACCGCAGCCTCGACCTGCTGGGCTCTGGCGATCCATCCGCCTCAGCCTTCCAAGTAGCTGGAACTACAGGCATGCGCTACTACGCCCGGCTAATCTTTTGGTTTATTGTAGAGATAAGGTCTCGCCAAGTTGCCCAGGCGGGTCTCGAACCCACGGGCTCAGGCAATCCACTCACCTCAGCCTCCCAAGGCACGGGATTACAGGCTGAGCCACGGAGCCCGACTGATTTTGTTCTTTTTTATGGCTGCATAGTATTCCATCGTGTGTATGTACACATTTTTTTAATCCGATCCTCTTTTGATGGACAGCATGGTTGCTTCCAGGTTCTTGCTATTGTGAACAATGCTGCGATAAACATACGTGTGCAGGTATCTTTTTTATAGAGTGATTTGAGTTCTTCAGGGTATATTCCTAGTAGGGGGATTGCAGGGTCATATGGGAGGTCGATATTTAGAGCTTTTAGGAATCGCCACACTGCTTTCCACAGAGGTTGCACTAGTTTGCACTCCCACCAACAGTGTAGTAGTGTTCC
Organism: Carlito syrichta; assembly: GCF_000164805.1. NCBI lineage: Eukaryota > Metazoa > Chordata > Mammalia > Primates > Tarsiidae > Carlito > Carlito syrichta. The sequence continues at coordinate 696 of NW_007107250.1, forward strand.
CTTTTCACCACATCCTCTCCAGCAACTGTTATTTTTTGAGTTATTGATAATGATCATTCTGACTGGAGTTAGGTGGTATCTCAGTGTGGTTTTGATTTGCATCTCGCTGATGATTAGTGAGGTTGAACATTTCTTCATGTCTGTTGGCTGCTCAGATGTCTTCCTTTGAGAAGTGTCTGTTCATATCTTTTGCCCACTTTATAATGGGGTTGTTTGTTTTTTTCCTCTCAGCACGTTTGAGTTCCTTGTGGATCCAAGATGTTAAGCCTTTGTCGGACCTGAAACAAAATTTTTAAAAAAGGAGAAGATTTAGAAGGCTAGTGTGGCTCACTGACTAACCCCTGTAATCCCAGTGCTTTGGGAGGCTATGGTGGGAGGATCGCTTGAGCCCAGTACGTCGAGATCAGCCTGGGTAACATCGCAAGACCTTGTCTCTACAAAAAATAAAAGTTAGCCCCGTCTCAAGAAATAAAGACGTGCAGAGCAGACGGATAAGCAGGGTGTGAGCATCATTGGAGCAGGTGGGCGGGACAGAGGGCAGTCCTGGTCACTCCTGCCTGTTCAGGGAACAGGCCCCGCTGGGCACAGGTAGAGATCAACATTGGCACAAGCAGCTGCCTTTCAACATTCCTTGTCATGTGGGAATCACATGTCGTAAGGCATTTAATCTATAAGGCTGGGCCAGTTTTGCTGCCTTTTGTAGCCTGGGGCTTTGTGTACCTATTTATGAGAGAGATCGCCTGGACCAAGCCTGTGCAGGAACGTATGTGCATAAAGCTGTCCACGTTGTGCTGATGGGGAGATGTGAGCTGGGCTTGGAGGCAGAAGGCAGTCTGGGCCTTGTTTTGGTCATGCCATTTTCTTGAGTGGAGTAACTTCAGGAAGTCATGTTTATCAGGGGTCCAGAGTGTTCTGAGTGTTTTTATGCGTGTTGTTCTCATTCAGCAGGGGTACATGCTGCATGTGTCTGACTGGTGTTAGGCAGTAGAGAGTGGGGGGGGGGGGGGGGGACTCTGGAAAACTAAAAGAATATGCCCTGTTGAAGGAGAGTATCACCTCCCCACTTTGTTTTTCTTTTCTTTCTTTTTTTTTTTGACTCAGGGTCTCACTCTGTTGACCAGGCTGGAGTGCAGTGGCTCGATCACTACTTACCACAGCCCTCGACTTTCTAGGCTCAGGCCATCCTTCCGCCTCAGCCTTCCAAGTAGCTGGAACTATAGGCATGTGCCATGAGGTCTCACTATGGTGTCCAGGCTGTTCTACAATCCCTGGGCTCATGCAATCCTTCCGCCTCAGCCTCCCAAAGTGCTGGGATTACAGGCATGAGCCACCGTGCTCAGCCAATTTTGGTTTTAAAAAGATACCTGGTGGTTCACACCTACAACCCCAGCACTTTGGGAAGCCAAGGTGAGGGGATTGCCACAGGTTCAAGACCAGCCTGAGCAACTTGGCGAGACCTCTTCTCTACAATAAATCAAAAAATTAGCCGGGCGTGGTGGCATGTGCCTGTGGTTCCAGCTACTTGGAAGACTGAAGTGGAAAGATCACCTGAGCCCACCAGGTCGAGGCTGTGGTGGCCATGAGTGTGTCACTGCACTCCAGCCTGGGCAACAGAATGAGAATCCAACTCAAAAAAATAAAGAGAAACCTGCTTAAAGGAGAGAGCACTGAAAAGTGCAGTAAGGTTTAGGTCTGCTCTTTTGAAGTGACAGAGTACAGTGGTTTCCACTTATGCGTATTTTGCAGTCAGGTGGCTCCTTGAGGGGGTGGCCCAGGAGCTCATATTTGGGGCACAATGTGGGGATGCTGTGAAGTGGGGCCTTCCTGGGGTGAGTGCAGTGCCAGCCGTTGCCCAGTGTTCTTATTTCTTTTTTGTGAATGTTTTGCTAGTAGCATTCTTGCAAATCAGCTTATTTTGACCCATACCCTTTCTCTTAAGTGGCACCCATTGAATTGAGCCACAGGTCCAAGGTCGTATTTTCTTTTCTTTTCTTTTCTTTTTTTTTGAGTTGGAGTCTCACTCTGTCACCCAGACTGGAGTGCAATGGCCGCTCCCGGCCACTGCAGCCTTGACCTGCTGGCTCCGGCGATCCTCCCGCCTCAGCCTTCCAAGTAGCTGGAATTACAGGCGTGCGCTACCACGCCCGGTTGATTTTTTGATTTATTATAGAGATGAGGTCTCGCCAAGTTGGCCAGGCGGGACTCGAGCCCGCAGGCTCAGGCAATCCACTCACCTCAGCCTCCCAAAGTGCTGGGATTATAGGCTGAGCCACCGAGCCCGGCATCTTTTCTTTTTTTTTTTTTTAGTTAGAGTCTCACTCTGTCACCCAGGTTGGAGGGCAGTGGCATGCTCCCAGCCACCGCAGCCTCCACCTGCTGGGCTCCACCTGCTGGGCTCCGGCGATCCTTTCGCCTCAGCCTTCCAAGTAGCTGGAACCACAGGTGCGCGTTATCACTCCTGGCTAATTTTTGATTTATTGTAGAGATGAGGTCCCACCAAGTTTCCCGGGTGGGTCTCGAACCCGCGGGCTCAGACTATCCTACCGCCTCAGCCTCCCAAAGTGCTGGGATTACAGGCTGAGCCAGCGAGCCCGGCCAAGGTCGTGTTTTTGAGGTTAGTATGTGGGAGATTCTGTTGGAAGAAGTCCTTGCACCGACTTCAGTCAACTGAAACTCTGGCCTCCACGCCTGTTCATTCAGCAGGACTTTCCTGAGCACCTGCTCTAAGTACCAGGGTTGGGGAACAGTGGGGGTCAGTGACCCTGTGACCCAGGAGCTCATGGTCTGGTGGGAGTGGAGAGGGACCCCTGCTCTGCCTGTTCTGTGGCAGGTGTAGCTTTAGGGAAGGATTGTTCAGGCGGTAAGAACAACACGGGTGCATGGGGGCGGGGGGGAGTGGGGGCGTGGCGGTGGTGGTGGAAAGGGAAAGGTGCCTCTGAAAGGGGAGCCCTGGGAGAAGAGCCCACCAGGAGGAGACCCTTGAGAGAGGGCTCGGGACGCCTCCATCTTCATATCCCTGCTCCTCGCCTGGGCCTTGCAGAGAAAGCATTTCAAGGTTGCATTCAGGATGCCCAACCTACAGGGTGGAAGGTAAGAGGTCAGTGGTCAACTCCATTTGGGCCCACCTTGACCTACAGGCCACTTATTTTCTTTCAAACACATAGAATGGGCACCTGGGACTAGGAAGGCAGTGAATCTGGTGGCTGTGCAGTGGCCACGTGAGTTGTGGATTGCAGGCCTGGAGCCCAGCAGCACGCAGGGGTCTGAGGTCACGGCAAGGAACCTGAGGCCTGCAGGAGCCAGGGCCAACTCTGGGTAGCACAAGTGAATGACTGGGCCTCAGGACCTGCGGGGCAGCTGGGGAGATGAGGGCAGGCTGCCCGGAAGTGCTCAGTAAACACGTGTTAATCATTTCCTGCCTGGTGAAGCCCTGTGCTGTGCCCAGGAGGGCTGGGCTTCGCATGGGGGAGGGGTGCCTGTCACTCTATGGCCTGATCCCCTGCCTGCCGGGCTGCTGGGAGCCCGTGGTGGCACCAACCTGCAGAGGTGGGGCGGTGGGGTAGTGGGTGCTGTGTGGGTAAATAAGCAGTGAGCACAGTGAGGGGAACCATTGCCAGGAGCTTCTTGGCTTAGTGAGCCAAGCAGAACCACGTGATGCATTCTGCGGACGGCCACCCAGGGACTCCTGGGCGTGCACCCTATTCCTCTTCTCCTACCCATTTCAGAGGCAGTGCTACTCTCCCTGGGGGTGGTGAGGACCCTTCCCTGGCCCCAGTCTCTCAGATCTTGGCTTTGTCTTGGGTGTTTCTCTGCATTCACATGGCCCTGAGCTGGGAGGCTGGGAGTTGGCTGGGCTAAAGTTGGGCTGAGCAAGTGGGTCCTGGAATGTGCAGGAACTACCGGAGTGCCCATCTGTCTGAATGAAGGCAGCTGTGCTTTGGTCTGAAGGACCCATGGGACTTTTGAAATGCAGAGTGCTCCAAGGTTAATAAGTGGTGGTGGGGGGATTGGCATGGACGGTGGAGATGCGGTTTGCTCCTTTGCTGTTATGGGACCATCTCTTGTCTTTGGCGTGGTGGCCCCCTTTCCCTCCTAGGATCATGAAGGGTCCCCAGGGCAGCCAGGCACGGTGGCTCATGCCTGTAGTCCCAGCACTTTGGGAGACCGAGGCGAGAGGATTGCCTGAGCTCAGGGGTTCGAGATCAACCTGGGCAACATGGTGAGACCTTGTCTCTACAATAAATCAAAAAGTTAGCCGGGCATGGTGGCTGTGCCTGTAGTTCCAGCTACTTGGAAGACTGAGGTGAAAGGATTGCCTGAACCCAGCAGGTCGAGACTGCAGTGGCCGTGAGTGTGCCACTGCACTCCAACCTGGGTAACAGAGCGAGACTCCTGCTCAAAAAAGAGAAAAGAATAGTCCCCAGGAATCATGAGAACAAATATGGGTTTATCTCCCATTCTGTGGGAGAGTAGATGGGATATTGTGGACAAGCAAGTTTGGAGCACTCTGGGCTAAGCACAATCAAACAGGTGTCTTTTGCAGGACTTAAAAGAGCCTTTGGAGTGCTTGTAACTTTTTAAGAAGGAGGGGGAATATAACACCTTGTTTTTCCTAGATTTTTGTTCTACTCTCTGTTTCTCTCTCTTTTTTTTTTTTTTTTTTTTTGAGTTCGGGTCTCACTGTGAGTCTGTGAGTTTGTCCTCACTCAGACTGGAGGGCAATGGCATGATCATGGCTCATGGCGTTCTTGAGCTCCTAGCTTAAGTGATCCTTCGGCCTCAGCCTCCCAAGTAGTTGGGATTATAGGCATGTGCCATCATCCCCAGCCAATTAAAACATTTTTTCCTTTTTTTTTTTTGAGTTGGAGTCTCACTCTGTTGCCCAGGCTGGAGTGCAGTGGCCCACTCATGGCCACCGCAACCTCGACCTGCTGGGCTCAGGTGATCCTTCCATTCCAGCCTTCTGAGTAGCTGGAACTACAGGCATGTGCCACCATGCCCGGTTAATTTTTTTTTTGATTTATTGTAGAGATGAGGTCTCACCAAGTTGCCTGGGCTGGTCTAGAACCCATGAGCTCAGGCAGTCCTCTCACCTTGGCCTCCCAAAATGCTGGGATTGCAGGTGTGAGCCACCGTGCCTGGCCTATAACTAAAATTGTAAAATAATGACTTGCTTCGGTCCCCCATCTACTCAGTGGGGAGTCAGGCCCCAAGCACAGTCCTCCTGGTCCAGGCTCCGCCCTCTTTCAGCCATACCGCATGCCCGGCTAGGTGAGGATCCACCAGGTTCCTTTGCAGAGGGAACCAGGTCTGTTTGGCTTTTGTAGTCTTCGTTTGGCAGGGGCCAGAGGATGCTGGCCGACTGGAGTGAGATGTTGAGTGACTTGAATTGACCTGAATGTCATACACATGACTCGCGAAAGCCTCTGGGCTGTGGATTCCCTCTTGGTGATGGCTGTTCAGCCTCTCCCAGGAGAGAAGCCGGGCCTGTAATTCTTGCTGGCAGGGCATGAGGTTCTGCGCAGGGACCAGACCCGATGAGCCTTGCGCACCCTTCCTGGCTGCCCCTTGTTCATTATCTGCCTAGTAGCCCTGGGTAGAAAGGGAGAAGGATGAGCAGGTGGTATTGATGAGGAAGCTGAGGGCTGCAGAGGTTCAATGGCTTCTCTCATTGCATGACTACTGAACCTGCACCCCAACAAAAACCCCAGCTCCCTGGTGGCTCTTGGGCTAGATGGCCCCAACCAGAGTTCACTGACTACCCAGTGGGATAGAAGGTAGCATGGTAAGAGCTTAGGATATGGGAGTTGGACAACCAGTCCTTGAGGCCTGGCCACAACTCTGCGCATAGAAGGAGATCACTTTTCTGAGGCTTAGTAGTCTCATCTTTATTTCTTTTTTGAGTTGGAATCTCACTCTGTCATCCAGGCTGGAGTGCAGTGGCACGCTCACAGCCACCGCAGCCTCGACCTGCTGGACTCAGGCAATCCTTCCACCTCAGTCTTCCAAGTAGCTGGAACCACAGGCACGCACCACCACACCCCGGCTCATTTTTTGATGTATTGTAGAGACGAGGTCTCGCCAAGTTGCCCTGGCTGGTCTTGAACCCTGTGGGCTCAGGCAGTCTTCTTGCCTTGGCCTCCCAAAGTGCTGGGATTATAGGTATAAGCCACCATGCCCAGCACCTCATCTTTAAAATGTGGATCTAAGCCGGGCTCAGTGGTTCAGCCTATAATCCCGCACCTTGGGAGACCAAGGTGAGTGGATTGCCTGAGCCCGCAGGTTCGAGACCCGCCTAGGCAACTTGGCGAGACCTCATCTCTACAATAAAATAAAAAACTAGCCGGGCGTGGTAGCGCGCGCCTGTAGTTCCAGCTACTTGGAAGGCTGAGGCGGAAGCATCGCCGGAGCCCGGCAAGTCGAGACTGCGGTGGCCGGGAGTGGCCACTGCACTCTAGTCTGGGCGACGGAGTGAGACTCCAACTCAAAAATAAAATAAAATAAAATAAAATAAAATAAAA
>NW_007107250.1:7469-11181 GCF_000164805.1 Carlito syrichta
AAAAATCAACTGGGCGTGGTAGCGCATGCCTGTAATTCCGGCTACTCGGAAGGCTGAGGCGGAAGGATTTCTGGAGCCCAGCAGGTCGAGGCTGTGGCGACAGAGTGAGACTCCAACTGGAAAAAAAAAAAAGTGAGATAAACTGTGGACCCTGATTCCTGTCCTGCCCAGCCCCACAGGGTTTTATAAGAAATGGAATGAGAAGATGTTCATGGAAGCCTTTTATCCGGTGTTAAGCACCATGGTAAACTTTATAACCTCCAAATCCTGGGCTCAAGCAATCCTTCTGCCTCAGCCTCCCAGGTAACTGAGACTGCAGGCGCATACCACCACGCCTGGCTAATTTTTTATTTTTATTTTTAAATTTTTTATAGTGATGAGGCCTCATTCTGTTGCTTAGGTTGGTCTCAAACTCCCAGCCCCAGCCATCCTCCTGCTTCCGCCTCCCAAGGTGCTGGGATTAAAGGCTTGAGCCACTGTTCCTGGCTCTGTATATTATCTTAATGAGCACATGGAGCAAGCAGATGAGTAGGGTCAATCTTCCTTTTATTTTTTTGAGTTGGAGTTTCACTGTGTCACCCAGACTGGAATGCAGTGACATGCTCCCGGCCACCGCAGCCTCGACCTACTGGGCTCCGGCGATCCTTCTGCCTCAGCCTTCCGAGTAGCCGGAACTACAGGCGTGCGCTACCACGTCCAGCTAATTTTTGATTTATTGTAGAGACTAAGTCTTGCCAGTTACCCAGGTGGGTCTCGAACCCACAGGCTCAGGCAATTCATTCGCCTTGGCCCCCAAATATCTGGGATTACAGGCTGAGTCACTGAGCCCAGCCAGGGTCAGTCTTTCATTTTCCCATTTTTATAAGTGGAAACAGAGGCTTAAAAAAAGTTTAGGACGTTTGCCAGAGGTCACAGACACATTAGATGGTGGAGTCTGGATTTGATTCCAGGCAGCTGAGCCTATTGCCCTCATATAGGCGGAAGCAGAAGCCTGGGACCTTTTTGGGTGATGACAATTATGCACATCCATCTGGTGGGGACAGTAGGGACCATGGGGGGCAGGAGGTTGGGTATGGGTGTGGTTTGGCATTGGAGGGGGCATGGGATCTGGGCTTGGCTGGACAGCAGCCCCATAATGCTGAGTTGGTCTCTGAGCTTTAGGTTTCTAATCTGTAAGGGGATGATACACTACGGGGGGACCCAAAAACCTGGGATTTATTTTTAAAAATTGTGTATTTGCCGGGTGCAGTGGCTCACGCCTGTAATCCTGCACTTTAGGAGTTGGAGGTGAGAGGATTGCCTGAGCCCAGGGGTTTGAGAACAGCTCGGGCAACTTGGCCAGACCTTGTCTCTACAGTAAATCAAAAAATTAGCCGGTCATGGTGGTGCGTGCCTGTAGTTCCAGCTACTTGGAAGGCTGAGGTGGAAGGATGGTCTGAGCCAAGCAGGTCGATGACATCCCAGCATGGATGACAGATTGAGACTCTGACTCAAAAAAAAGACTCCAACTCAGAAAAACAAAAACAAACAAAAACTTGTGTATTTATTCTTACAAGTTTAGACTTCAGCCACCTTCAAAGTACTCTCCGTTTGATGCAATACACCTATTGAGATGCGTTTTCCACAGCTCAAAAAGGTTTTTGAACTTGTCAATTTTGATGCTTTTTAAGTGCTTCTGCCGTTTTTTGGTTTTACCTCTTCTGTGTCGGCAAAATGTTTCTCTCTGAAGATTTTTTCATCCGGAGTAAAACAAAAGTTGCTTGGGGGTGAGATTGGGTGAATAGGGAGGGTAAGGCATGGGGGTCATGTGGTTTTTTTTTTGTTGTTGTTGTTTTTTTTGAGGTGGAGTCTCACTCAGTTGCCCAGACTGGAGTGCAGTGGCCGATCCCGGCCACCGCAGCCTCGCCTGCTGGGCTCCGGCGATCCTTCCGCCTCAGCCTTCCGAGTAGCCGGAATCACAGGCATGTGCTACCATGCCTGGCTGATTTTTTGATTTATTGTAGAGATGAGGTCTCGCTGCCCCGTGGATCTCGAACCCGCGGGCTCAGGCAATGCCCTCACCTCAGCCTCCCAAAGGCGCGGAATTACAGGCTGAGCCACCGAGCCCTGCTGGTCATGTGGTTTTTGGTCCAAAACTACTGAGCACTCAGTGTGGTGCAGGCAGGTACACTGTCATGGTGGAAGAACCAGTCATCTGTTTACCATGATGGGGGATGTTTCTTCCACAAATCATGACACAGCCTTCTTAAAACTTCCAGATAAAATCTCTGGTTGACTGTTTGATCTGGAGGAACACATTTTGAGTGTACCCCCAAGGGGCCCGCCCTCCAAAGATAATTCCAATGTTTTTTGAGACAGCACTCAATGAAATAAGGGATGCCTAGATACTTGTACATTACCATAAACATGTCTGTGATACAAGAGTGACATTCCGCAAAGATGCAGGGTTGATGTACATTAGTTGGAATGGCCACCTCCCCTGTAGTGTGGAACACTGAATCGTGTCCCTCCCGGGCAGTAGCATGTGAGTTCCCACCATACTGAGCAAGCCCCGGACCACAGACCCTCAGCGTCCTCACCTGTGGAGGGGGGTGGTCTCCTTGCTCTCCTAACCTTCATGCACCCTGCTTGTAGCCTGTCTGCCGATGTGCTGTGTTGGACATGGCATCTTGTGGAGAGCTAGGGCCTGCCAGCTGCATAATGTCTGGTGGGTAGCTGGACGAGGAGCAGGGGTGAGGACAGTGTAATGTGTTACAGCTTCTCATAGAGCTCTGGGCAGTGACATCAACCTCAGCCTACAGCGGGCTCATCAGGAAGTAGAAAGTCACAGGACCGTCCTTGACTCCTGGGGAAGTTCTTTTGTTCCTCTTTTCTTTGGAGAGGCAGGGTCTCACTCTGTCGCCCAGGCTGGAGTGGAGCAGTACAATCATGGTTCACTGCAGCCTCAAACTCTTGGGCTCCATCAGTCTTCCCACTGCAGCCTTCCAAGTAACTAGGACTACAGGCAGGCAACACCATGCCTGGTTCATTTTTAGATTTCTTTTTGTGGCACAGTCTCGCTATGTTACCCAGGTTGGCCTTGAACTCCTGAGCACAAACGATCCTCCTGCCTCAGCCTCCCAAAGTGCTGGAATCACAGGCAAGAGCCACTGCACTTGGCCAGTGTTTTGGTTTCGAAAGTGCTTTATCAACTGTAAAACACTTTAGACATGTAAATTTGTCCCCCCCCCCAAAAAAAACCCCAAAACCATAATGCACAAAATATGATGAATCTGCCAGGCTGGGGTAGGGAGATGAATGAGCATGCATGTGTGAATGGGAACTTTTTCTGAGGACAAAAATACTTTATGCTTATTTATGTGAAACTTGGAAAATAGAGAAAAGCATAAAATTGAAACAAAAAATCATCCATAGTCCTTCTAGGTAGCTTTCTCACTTAATATATTATATATCCTTCTAGTCTTTTTTTTTTTTTAACTCTGTATATGCACAGGGCTTTGTAACCTTGTACATTCTGGAAGCTATTCAACACGACTATTTCCTTTCAACCAATTTGTTGAGAGTCCATTTTGCAAGGGCCCCCACGTAGTGCCACACACAAGCTCCACACCCAGGATGTTGCTGAATGAAGCCGAGAGCTGGGGAACGGGCCAGCTCTGCCAAGCTGGGGGTGGGGGCCTGGGGCTGGCGGGTGGTGGGGGTGGTGGCTGTG
>NW_007107250.1:11780-23949 GCF_000164805.1 Carlito syrichta
TACCTCTCTCCTTGCTTTCTTGGCCTGTGTGTGTGTGTGTGTGTGTGTGTGTTGGGGTGCTGAGGCCCTTTCCGGCAGACCTATGGAAAGGCTGGGATAAATAGAGTGAGGCCATGGCTCCTGTCCTGTTTCCCATCTCTGGCCTTTCCCTACCTGTGGGACACCCTGTGTTCAGGAACACAGGGGTAGCAGGGGCTTGGCTGGCACTTGGCTGGCACTTGGCCTTCACAGGCAACAGAGAAGGATTTTTAGTGGAAAGGAAAACACCCTGCTTTCCTGGTTCACCCTCTTCCACCTGGCCCTGCTGGTCAGACACACAGGGACAAGCCTGTCCTGGCTTGAGGCCTGTCTTTTACCAGTCTGGAATCTGCCCCTCTGCCCCAGCCTCCAAAGCCTCCACCTCCTTTCTCTGAGCCTGAGAGGAGTTAATTGTGTTAGAGTGGACTCAGGAGGCTTCAGGAAGGGGTCTTAGTCCCTGTGTTGACTGTTCAGCAAATTCAATTGCCCAGGTCTAGAAAGTAAACTGTAGTGACCTAGGGTAAGGGGTGGAAAAATGGCTGTGGTGGACATTTTGCCAGGGTACTGACGATGTGTTACCCATTCCAAGGTATCACCCTGGGAGTTGGGAACATTTGGTTTTTTGGGTTTTCCCCCGATTGTACTGAATGCTGTCAGCCTTCCCCCTCTAATTATTTATCTTAAAGATGGAGGAAAGTCGATTTGCTGTTAAAATGCCAGCATCTAAGCACACCCTGTCACACAGCTGAGAGATGAACGCTTTCTGCAGAATGAGCACCTGTATTGTATACAGCGATAGGCCTGGGAGGTGGCTCTGTGTGCAAACTGGGCATAGAAGAGGAGCCATAAATTTTGCAGGAAAGATTTGTTTTGGTGCCCTGTTATATTTGCTTTGCATCACATATGGTTTAAAAGAGGGATATTTTTGTTAAAGGAAGAGGAACTGTGTATGGGAGATAAGAAACCGAATAAAGCGAAATAAATAGTTGGGTTTGGTCACATGGCCGTTAACATGGCACTCTGTCTGAGCTCATCCTGCTTCTCTAGGGTTCCAATATTTACACAGAAATTATAAAACACAGAGTATAGGCATGTCCTGAGATCCTGGCTAGATTGTAATTCATAGTGGTGTTCTTTCTCCTTTGTTTCATGGAGCTGAGTTTGGGGAAATTTTAGGAGGTTTTAGTCCATGGGGCTCCAAAGACAATAAATATTGCGTTGTGAGGATGTCTCCACCCTGTGTCTTACTTGGTGACTTTAAATGGTGGCCAAATGTCAGAACCCATTATGCAAATGTGGAAGTAGACAGATTCTGAGTCAGTTATCTCAGCTGGGGCATGAAATGGGGCGGATTTGGTGGTAGTGGTGGAGGGCGCGGGTGTGGGAGTGAAGACGCTGATTGTTCCTTGCTGTGATGTGAATATCTCGTCTTCTCTGTCTATCACCTTGTTTGGTGTAGCCCCTTTTCCTCAAGACCTTTAGTGTTCCCCGCGCTTGCAGGAACCCCTGTCCATCTCTCCCCCATTAAGCTCCCGCTTGGAAGTCTCAGAACTGAGCTTGGTGCAGTCTGGGTGCAGGGCGGAGGTCCCAGACTGCAGCCAGTCACGGCTCAGTCACCCAGGGTGGCTCAGCGGCTGAGCAGGCTTCAAAACACTTTGGAAACCAAACCACGTGTCCATTCTGTAGTTGCCAGCTTCTAGCCTGGGGCTTCTGGAAATACCATGGGCTGAGTTCAGTCTTAGTGCTGGAGGCCACTATGCTCCTTCCTGCCCCTGGCTGGTGTGGATGTGTGTATGGGCTGTGGGCAATGTGAATGAGATGATAAAGAAGCAACAGGTTTGGACAATCTCCCTCAAATTACCCGATTTTTATTTTGAGGGCATGTACCAGAGCTGGGCAAAGAGGGCTTCCTCTGATACAGAGAAGACCCTCAAGGGAAGGCTGGCTTCCAGTGATTTAAAAAAAAAAACCAATTTATTATTATTATTATTATTTGAGTCGGGGTCTTACTCTCACCTGGGCTGGAGTGCAGTGGCAGGATTACGGCTCACCTCAGCCTTGACCTCCTGGGTTCAGGCGATCCTCCTGCCTCACCCTTCGAGTAGTTGGGACTGCAGGTGCGCACTACCATGCCCGGTTAGTTTTTTGTTTTGTTTTTGTTTTTTGTAAAGATGAGGTCTCACTTTGTTGCCCAGGCTGGTCTCAAATTCTTGGGCTCAAGCAATCCTCCCCACCTTGGCCTCCCAAAGTGCTGGGATTATAGGCATGAGCTACCACGCCCAGCCTTTTTTTTTTTAAAGAGAAAACACAGGGCACTGAGGTTGGAGGGTAGGCTGGCCACAGCCCTGAACCCTTAACCAAAGGTTAGGTTTTTATACTAGTGTATATCTAGTAGATGTTACAGAAGTTTCAAGGTTTGGGGCATCAGGGTTGGGAACGAAGCCAAAAATGGGTATATACAAAGGACAGGGGTATTGAGAATAGGTTGCAAAAATTTAGTCCACTTTGTAGATTAATATGCACCATGTGCCACCATCCCCCAGGCATGCAGCACCAAGATGCTTTTGCTTTTTAAGGGAAACTGAGGCTGGCCAGACGTGGTGACTTATGCCTATAATCCCAGCACTTTGAGAGGCTGAGACCGGAGGACTGCTTGAGCCCAGAAGTTTGAGGCCAGTCTGGCAACATAGTGGGACCTCATCTCTACATAAATAGAAAAATTAAAAAAATAACTGGGTGTGGTGGTGCATGCCTGCAGTTCCAGCTAACTGGGAGGCTGAGGCAGAAGGGTTGCCTGAGCCCAGAATGTGAAGGCTGCAGTGATCTGTGATTGTGCCACTGTACTCCAGCCTGGGTGACAGAGTGAGACCCTGACTCAGGGAAAGAAAAAAAAAAAAAGGAAAACTCAGGGTATATTTCATGTATCAAATATTTGATAACATAGTATTCCTCTTTCTGCCTGAAAAGGAAAAGGCCAAAGGTATGGAACTGGGATGCCTGGGTTCAAACCCTTGCTCTGTTGCTTACCAGATGGGTGACCTTGGCCAAGTTTCTTCATCTCTGTGCCTCAGTTTCCTACTCTGGAAGATGGAGAGAATAACATTGTTGTAGAAATACAGTATGTTTGTGCAGAAGATCTAGGGCAGTGTCGGGCACGGGTAAGTTTCACGTGGGTGTTGCTTATGTCAGATGATTAGGACGCAGTGTGGAGCCATGAAAAGAACCCTGGTCTGGCGAGTCTAGAAGTCTGTTTCTAACAAACTGTGTGTCCTGGGGCCAGACACTTTCTCTCTCTGGGGCTCTGATTTCACACCTGTAAAATGAAGAAGTTTGACTTGCACAGTGCTGTTTTTAGACTCTGTGGTAAGGGGCAGAAGTGGGGGCAGCCCCAAGACCAAGTGACAGAGGCTTCTAGACCTCTGTTCCTGCTTTGCAGAGCAGCGTGGGCTCATTTCTTTTATGGATTTTGGTTTGGGAGAAGAAGAAAGGGTTCTCATGTGTTGTGTGTGTGTGTGTGATATAAACAAGGAAGCATGAAGTGGCTGAATGAGATGACCTGAGGACCCTCCTGGGAGGGGTGCAGGAGGAAGTGGGTGAGCCTAGGGGAAGCTGGTGGGGATGAGGCTGGTGGGTGCCCGAGGCCCGTGGAGAGAGGATTTTGAAGACTCAGAGTCATACAGTATGGGAGTGGGGCCAAACATAGGGTGGGACAGAGTGTATGTGTGTGTGTGTGTGGGGTGCTGTTGGCAATTTTGTCCAAATGGTAGGGGCCGGTTTTCTTATTAGGAAGGTACAAATTGCTTCGTGTTACGAGATGTCAATTTCCTTATTTGAGCAAAGTGGCCAGAGCTCGGAGGAGAAAATAAAGAGCAAGAAAGTAGGGAGAGGCTGGGCGCGCTGGCCTAAGCCTGGGTTTGAGACCAGCCTGGGCAACTGGGCAAGACCTCATATCTACAATAAATCAAAAAATTTGCCAGGCATGGTGGCATGCACCTGTAGTTCTGGCGACTTGGAAGGCTGAGGCGGAAGGGTCGCCTGAGCCCAGCAGGTCAATGCTGGGGCGGGCGTGAGCGTGCCACTGCACTCCAGCCTGGCAGACGGGGTGAGGTTCCAACTCAAAGAAAGAAGAAAGAAAGAAAAGAAAATGGGGAAAAATGAGTGTCTTCAGAGTGCAGAAACTCATTTTGCGGGAGGTGTCCCCCGCTGGAACAGAACCGCTGTTGCTTTTGCCAGAACTGAAACCAGAGGGTGCCTGCCAGCTGGGGGATCCTCTTGTTTCCTCCTCCCATCCATCCTTTGCATTCTAATAATCATGAGGCATTTCCCTGATGCGAACGCCCCCTCATTCATCTGTGTGATCACTTCGAGGTGAGGAGCTGTCTTGCCGAGCGGAAAAACCATTCACAGGCTGGTATGTGGCTTTCTGAGTCAGAGTTTTCCCTGGGTTTCAGAACTTCAGTCTTACTAAAGTGGGATTTCATATCTTCTGCCGTCTCTTCCATGGTAGTTTGATTCGATCCACAGCTTTTTGGGTCACAGACAGAATTTTGATCATTTGTGTCCTCCTCAGCTACCTCATCCATCTAAAAACCCTCTTTCAAAACCCAGTGCGAGGGCTGGTGTGGTGGCTCATGCCTGTAATTGCAGCATTTTGGGAGGCGGAGGTGGGAGGATTGCTTGAGCCCGGGAGCTCGAGACCAGCCTGAGCGACATAGTGAGACCTCGTCTCTACAAAAAAATAGAACAGAAAGCCGAGTGTAGTGGCTTGCACCTGTAGTCCCAGCTACTTGGGAGGCTGAGACTGGAGTTTCGATCGCTTGAGCTCAGAAGGTCAAGGCTGCGGTGAGAGAGTGAGACCCTGACTCAAAAACAAAACAAAAAGATACCTCCCCCCCCCAAAAAAAACCCAAACCAAACAAAACCCCCAGCAATAGCACATCTCACCCTCCAGGCCCCTCACCCAGGACCCTGCCTTATAATCCGCTCACACCTGCAGTTAGCAGCTTCATGGATCCCTGGGGTTTCGGGTTTTGCTCCCCAATCGAACTGTTTGCTCACCAAAGACAGGGACCGCACTTGCATTTCTTTTCTAGTTTTCTGCCCTGACCAACCTTTGTCCTCTCTCTCCCACTCTGTCTCTGAGATGAAGCTGTGGAGTCAGTTTTCCTGACCGTCCCCGACAGTCGGTGCTCATGGGAATGCTTGTCAGGTGCCATACCTCAACTGGGTCCTGAAACTGTGGGCCCTGTCTTACGTACCAGCTGGGGAGTGTCGAGCATTCGGCAGAGTATGTGTGGATTGCTGTACTTCATGCTTGAGGGGTGCTGCTGTTTCATTCGTCCTGAGTGGCATGTGAGTCCTGGCTACCTGGAGTCTTTCCAGATCCAGCAGACCTGGCAAAGGCAGGGGTCCCGGCTCATTCATCTCTGTTTCTTGAGCCCTGCTTAGAAGGCCGGACACATGGTAGGCGATCAGGAAGCGTCGCATTTGCAGTGTTCTTCGGTAATACAAGGGAAAGTTAGAGGTGCACCAGATTTCCACACAGGGAAAGTTAGAGGTGTACCAGATTTCTTCCAGTCCTGCTGCCTGCTTCCTTTGAGGGGCCTTCTGGTTTCTTCAGCAGTGCCCTCTGGCAAGGCCTGAGAGTGTGTGGGAATGATGAGGTGCTGGGTCTTGTGGGCGAGGCTGTGGGATCTGGAGAGGGGTCAGCACCCGGGCTTGGAAGGATCAGGTCTCCAGTGGGCCCATAAATCCAAGCTAAATGCGGCTGGGTGTTGCAAACCCAGGGGCCTTTCAGGGTGTGGTGGGGAGCCTGGCGAGGTGATTAAGTGGGCAGTGGCCGTTTGTTCTCCGTCTTGGAGATTAAAAAAGAGGGGCCGCTGTGGGAAGCCAGAGGTTGCAGGCTCTGCCTGATATAGGTAGCTGCCGGCCAGCTTCTGTGTTGCCGGGGAAGGGTGTGTACTCAGAAAATCCAGGTTTTCCATGTCACATCCCCTCATTTTTAAAAGTTGGCAACCACTTCAACTACGAAATCATGCCTGCTGGCCTCTGAGCCGGAGGAAGGGCTGGCGAATGCCAGAGGCCACCCGGGGACACACGAGTGCCACAGGGTCAGATTAGGAGGGTGTTAGTCACTGTCCAGATGGTCAGACACCGGGATCGCTGCAGAAATGGATGTGACGTGCAGAGCAGGCGGGGCACATGCCAAAAACTGCCTCAAGGAGGTGTCCACGACCAAGGTCAAGGTCTTTGCTCACCAGGGAGCTTCTGTTCTTTGTCTCCTTCCTTCCCCAATGCCTCCAAGGACTCCCCACTCTCCCGATAGCGTATAGTGTAAGTCCAAATTTCCTAGTCTGGCATCCGAGGCCTTCTGTGACCCACTAAGTAGGATATACGAGGAGGGACCCCAAAAAACCGGGATTATCTTTTATTGGATGGGTCCTTTGTATTATAGGGCTCCCTCGCTAGGTGAGTGTTCTAGGAACCCATTGGCATCAGTGCACCTGCTAGTGTTGTTGTGAGAGGCTGTGCTTGGCTTCAGTGAAATGTTTTTTGGAGACTCAACACGTTTGCCCATTTCTCAATGGATGATTTGCATTGAGTGTTCAGCAGTTTTTGGCCAAAAATGGCAGGACCCCTGTGCCCCACCCTCCCTATTTACCCTATCTCACCCCAGCTTTTTTTTTTTTGTTTCCCTGGATGGGAAAAATCCTCAAAGGGAGTGCCAATGTGGAAGAGTTAAAACAAAAAATGGCAGAAGCATTAAAAGGCCTCAAAACGGATGAGTTCAAAGACTGTTTTGAGCAGCGGAAAAGGTGTTTCCATAGGTGTCCTGCATCAAACAGAGAGTACTTGGAAGGCAACTGGAGTTTGAACATACAAGAATAACCACACAATTTTTTTTGTAGTTGAAGTCTCACTCTGTTGGCCAGGCTGCCGTGCAGTGGCATGCTCACTGCAGCCTCAGCCTGCTGGGCTCCGGTCATCCTTCCGCCTCAGCCTTCCGAAGTAGCTGGAATTATAGGCATGTGCCACCACGCCTGGCTAATTTTCTGATTTATTGTAGAGACAAGGTCTCGCTGAGGTTCCCAGGCAGGTCTCGAACCCTGGACTCAGGCAATCCTCTTGCCTCCGCCTCCCAGAGTGCTGGGATGGCAGGTGTGAGACAAAAAGATGGTGCTGTCAAATGAATGCTGGCATCACCATATGACAGGCAAGCCGCTTAAAGAAGATGGCAGAAGCATGGTTGAGCAAACCTCGTGCTTCACGATGCGACCGTAATTCAATTCAACTTCGAAAAGCGATACAGAGGTAACATCTCTTAAAATATGCATATGTGTTTTGAGTCCCCCGTCGTATATCTATACTCTGGATGGCCCCTGTTTCCACGTATGACCTCCAGTGCCATCTCCCGTCTCCCCGCACCCCTCCAGACTCCCCAGGCTGCAGCTCCCTCCGACTGCTGGGTGTTCCCGAGACATGCCCATGCTTTCTTCCCCTTGCTGATTTTGCTCATGCTGTTCCTTTTTCTGGAATGCTCATCCCTCCCCCCATCCCTGTATGTGGAAATCCTACCCCCTCACTCATACTTCAAAAGGCTCTGCACAAAAGGCACATTCTCCCTGAAATCGGCTGCCCGCCCCCCTCCGTAAATTTGGAATAAATCCCATCTTTCTTTCAGCTTGTGCAGCACTGAGCCTGCATCTCCACCAACAGCCCTTGCGTCACAGCTGTCCAGGGGCCCACCTTCCTTGGTAGACCATAAGGTCATTGTGGGAGGTTCAAGTCTTATCATCATGTCTCCTCAGCGTTGGACTCAGGGTAACAGGCCATAGAGATTTATTGAGTTAGACACTCGATGTCAGGGTATAGAAAACAGATTCTCAAGAGGAAACTGCTTGAGGTCTGTGGTGAGCCTGGGAAAGGGGCAGTTGGCTGGAACAGGGGGAGCAGGTGAAGTTGGATCCAGCTCCCCTTCGGCCTCAGACAGTATCTAATGCTGTGCCTCTGGCTTGGGGAGGCAGTGTCCTGTGTGTCTTCCTTGCTGTGGCTGTGAGCCTCGTGGGGGCCTGACTTGAATGCTAGGATTATTTTAGGTCTGTCTTTGACACCTTCAAGAAGCTGAAGGCAGGGAGATAACAAGACAAAGGCCAAGTCCGTCCTTTCCCCAGCTAGGATGGCTTCCCCCCTAGGTGTCCCTCTTCCTGCTTGCCATGACAGGTCTTCTGTGGATTCCCTTGGGTGGAGGACAGCCTGGAGCCCATCTCCCAGAAGAGCAAGAAGAGGCTGTGTGCTGTCAGGAGATCCCCAGTTCTGGAGTGTGGAGACTGGATTCTCTGGCCAGATCTGCCTCTTCTAGCTGGGTGACTGTAAGACTGTTAACTTAATGGCCAGGCATGGTGGCTCACGCCTGTAATCCCAGCACTTTGGGAGACCAAGGCGAGAGAATTGCCTGAGCCCAGGGGTTCGAGGCTAGCCTGGGCAACTTGGCAAAACCTTGTCTCTACAACAAATAAAAAAATTAGCCTGGCGTGATGGCGTGCCCCTGTAGTTCCAGTTACTTGGAAGGCTGAGGCAGAAGGATCGCCTGAGCCCAGCGGGCCAGTGGGCCGAGGCTGCAGTGGCCATGAGTGTGCCACTGCATTCTAGCCTGGGCGACAGAGTGAGACTCCTACTCAAAAAAAAAACAAACAAAAAAAAAAACAAAAAAAAAAACCACAAAAAACCAAAAACGACTCTTAACCTCGAAGTTTATTTCCTCATCTGACTTAAGCAGTTTTGTGGGTCATTTTGGGCCTTGACATCTTGTGACTCAGGGTTTTGTTGGGACAGGCAGTCATCGTCCTAGGTTCATGAGCTCCTTTGTTATTCTCTGTGCTGGCCACACCCAGTGTAGGTTGACCCAGTGCAAGGGTCAGATTGGGATGGTTTAGAGGAAAGACATTTTTAAGGATTCTTCTCGAAGTTCCATGACAATGACCTGATTCAGGTGAGCCTTGGCGTCCCCTTGGAAATATGTCCTAGCCAGAAAGGGCCAAGGATGGATGAGATTCCAGAGTCTTCCCATGAAAGGAAGACCCACCAGGGAAGATCTACAACTTGGTGCTGACATGGAGAATTTAGAATCTCCATTTTGTTGCTGTTAATGTGGAACTGACCCCTCCCTTCTCCACCAAAGCAAATCAAAACAGGGCAAGTTGTGGAGAAATTGTGGACACAGGCTTTGAGTTTCTATTAGAAGGAATAAGGAAGATATTTCCTTTGTGATTATTTCTAATGGGTTTTGTGTTTGGGGGTTTCAACTGATTGATTTTAGTGAGAGAGCAAGTGTTGTAGTATCTTTTTTTTTGTTGTTTTGTTTTGAGTTGGGGTCTTACTCTGTCACCCAGGCTGGAGTGCGCCTGTATGATCACAGCGCATCGTGGCCTTGACTTCCTGGGCTCAGGTGATGCTTCTGCCTCAGCCTCCCCGAGTAGCTGAGACTATAGGCACGTGTGGCCATGCCTTGCTAATTTTTTAATTTAATTTTTAGTTGGAGTCTCACTCTATTGCCCAGGCTGGGGTGCAGTGGCACGCTCATTGTCATCGCAGCTTTGATCGTGTGGGCTCAGGTAATCCTTCCGCCTCAGCCTTCCAAGTAGTGGAACTATAGGCGCGGGCTATCATGCCCTGCTAATTTTTTGATTTCTTGTAGAGATGAGGTCTCACTGTGTTACCCAGGCTGGTCTTGAACCCGCAGGCTCAGACAATCCTCTCGCCTCGGCCTCCCAAAGTGCTGGGATCATAGGCTTGAGCCACTTTGCCTGGCCTATTTTTTTTATTTTTGTAGAGATGCAGTCTCACTGTATTGCTCAGGCTGGTCTTGAATTCTTGGACTCAAGCATTCCTCCTGCTTTAGTCCCCCGAAGTGCTGGGATGACCGTGCCGGCTTTTGAAAATCTTTCTCAGAACTGTTTGGAATTCTGTGTTTAAGTTTTGAAATCTGCTTGTTGGGGCCCATCCTTACCTACACTTGAAGACTGTGGTATGTAATTCAGGCAGTCTCCAGCCAGATCAGGTCCCTAGAAGCAGTGACAGGCCATGTCAGAGGTGCCATTTCTTAGTTGACTAAACAGGACTCAGGAATGGTCAGCTTGTGCTTGGAGGTGGGGCCCAGAGGCAAAGCCCCAGGAGTCCTCACAAAGCAGACACATGCTTCATGGTCTGACCTGGGAAGGAAGAAACATAGTACGTCCTCTGTCCCCCAAAGCCAGCTTCCTGTTGCCTGTTACTGACCTTAGGCAAATTATCAGTTTACCAGCATCAGTCACTTCATCTTTAAAAATGGGTGACTGATTAGCTGGGCATGGTAGCGCACGCCTGTAGTTCCGGCTACTTGGAAGGCTGAGGCGGAAGGATCGCCAGAGTCCAGCAGGTCGAGGCTGCGGTGGCCGGGAGTGTGCCACTGCACTCCAGTCTGGGCGACAGAGTGAGACTCCAACTCAAAAAAAAAAAAAAAAAAGGGTGACTGAGACCTGTGAGCCATTATGACCGCACATGTAAAACCCATGGCGTGTTGTTTTAGCAGGTGATTAAGAAATGGCACCCCCCCAAGGTCAGGCGTGGTGGCTCACACCTGTAATCCCAGCACTTTGGGAGGTCGAGGTGAGAGGATTGCCTGAGCCCACGGGTTCGAGACCAGCCTGCGCAACTTGGCGAGACCTCATCTCTACAAATAAAAACATTAGCCAGGCATGGTGGCGTGTGCCTGTAGTTCCAGCTACTTGGAAGGCAGAGGCGGAAGGATCACCTGAGCCCAGCAGATTGAGGCTGCTGTGGCCATAAGCGTGCCACTGCACTCCAGCCTGGGCGACAGAGTGAGAGACTCCAACTCAAAAAAAAAAAAAAAAAAAAGGAATGACACCCCCGCCCTCCTGAAATCTTTCCCTGCTCTCAGACACTGTCCTGAGCTCATCCCTGTCCTGAGGCATTTTGGTGACCAGTTACTAAGCTGTATACAAAGGGAGAGAGGCCACCTGTGTGTGGTTCATTCATTCTCTGGGCCGAGGCCTTGAGCTCTCCGGGGCGGCCTGGCAGCCCTTCCTTGGCTGAGGCCACTTCTGAGCTGCTTGGATGACAACGGACCCCCAAAGCAGGGTCCAGGGAGCCTCCTGTGGTTTCTTGAATAACAGTAAGGGCCTGAGATTAGATGTTACACCACCACATCACTTTGTGGGGAGTTGTGGCCACATGCTTGGTGGCCCTTGACTGGCGTCTGAGGGTCTTGGACTGCAGTGCAGGGACTGTCTGCCCTCAAGGGGAGGCTGCAGTATTGTTAGGTTTGTTAATGCTTTTCCCACAAAACCCTTCTTTGGAGAACTCTTGGGTGCCAAGATTGCAGGCATCCAGGGCCCAGGCAGTGAGCAGAAATAAAGGAGGCACCCCAGGTGAAGAAAAGGGCGTCTAGTGTGGATAGTGTTTCTTCCTTGGGGCTTGCCTGCTAGACACGAAGGAAACCTTTTTGCTACTGCTGAGCCGTGTGTTACCTCATCTTTCTTGAACTGGAATGTTCTCTGGGTTTATCTTTCCATTTTGTGCTTCTGATGGACACAGAGATGTTTCCTGGGGACAGGAGAAATAGGGCTGGAGGGTGGCGCTGTCCTTAACTGCGATGGCGCAAGTCGGAGTCTCACTCTGTCTCCCAGGCTGGAGTGCAGTGACCTGATTACGGCTCACCACAGCCGCAGCCTCCTGGATTCAGGTGATCCTTCCATCTCAGCCTCCTGAGTAGCTGGGACTACAGGTGTGCACCACCACACCTGGATAATTTTTTATTTTTTGTAGAGACGAGGTCTTGCTGTGGTGTCCAGGCTACCTGGGGGTTGTGGGCTCATCTTCTTGGGTCAGGTGAGCCTCTTACACCTGTGTTCACTGCTTAGCGCTTGTGACCTCCTTGGGTGCTGAAACAATTACTTTTCCCTTTTCAGAGCCATGACAGATAGCTTTAGCATTTCATTAAAGGAAAAAATAATCAAATCATCAAAATAATGCATGTACACAGTTGCGTAAAATTTAGATTCTACAGAAAGATAGAAAGAGGGAAAATTCTTTCCCCCCCCTTCCTTCTTTCCCTCCAAATTCTTTCTTTCTTTTTTTTTTTTTTTTTTTTTTT
>NW_007107250.1:24125-35964 GCF_000164805.1 Carlito syrichta
GCCTCGACCTGCTGGACTCCGGCGATCCTTCCGCCTCAGGCTTCCAAGTAGCTGGAACTATAGGCGAGCGCTACCATGCCCGGCTAGCTTTTTATTGTAGAGAAGAGGTCTTGCCAAGTTGCCCAGGCTGGTCTCAAACCCACGGGCTCAGGCAGTCCTCCCGCCTCAACCTCCCAAAGTGCTGGGATTACAGGTGTGAGCCACCGTGCCCAGCCAGCAGTGTTATGCTCACCTTGAAACCCTGCTCTACACTCCTCCCTTCCCTCCCACCGCTGGGTTCATGAAGGCCCCTGATGAATGCCTTCACGGGGACATTTTTCTCTTAATTAGAAGAAGACCTGGTATCTTGAGTGTAGGTTCTTTGGAGCCTGTGACAGAGATGATTGCCTAAGACAATCTGGACATTTCTAATGTAAGACACATTCATGTGTAGGAATGTTGGATTTTTATCTGGACAGATGTTTTGTTTTTTAATGGAGTTGGGTGGGATTGAGAGGTGGAGGTAGGGTCTTGTTTGCCTCGGGCTTTTGTTACTTAGGGCTTTTGTTACTTAGAGTTCGTTTTAGCTGCAGATAACAACAACAAGAAGCCAGATAAAGAGTCATTTAACAGAGGCTCAAGTGATGGGAAGTTTTGTTTCTCTCTCACACAGAAATAAGTTGGAGGTAGCAGTCTGGGCTCTCTGGCTGTCATCTGGGCTCCCAGGCTGTCATCTTCCACCTTCCTACATGTGACTTTTGTGCTGTAGGTCACCTCACAGTCCAGGGTGGCTCTTGAGGCTCTGGCTCTCGTGCCCGACTGTGTGTTGGAAGGAGGAGGAAAGGCTCAGGCAGAGCGGAGGCCTGGAGGGTCCACAGGACGCTTCTGCTTATATCTCACTGGGGTAACTTAGTCTCAAGCACACACCTAGCTGCAAGGGAGGCTGACGAGGGGAGCCTCTTGGTCCTGGGTACACTGCATGACATTCAAATCAAGGGTCCTTTGACTAAGGAGGAGGAAGAGGCTGAGTGTTAGTGTCGTGGATGTGTGCAGCAAGCAGTGTTCTCAAGGCACTGAAATAAATTGTAGAACCTTGTAAACTGGCCTTCTTCCCACTCCCCTGCTTGTCTCTAATCAGAACCACCTAATTGTTCCGAACATGTGCAGTGACTGTTGCCTATTAGACTCTTGAGGTATAGACTCCTGGTCCCCCCCACCTTTTTTTTGAGTTGGGGTCGCACTCTGTCATCCAGGCTGGAGTGTAGTAGCATAATCACAGCTCACCGCAATCTCAAACTCCTGGGCTCAAGTGATCTTCCCACCTCAGCTTGCTGAGTAGCTGGGACTATGGGCATGCGCCGCCACGCCTGGCTAATTTTGTAGAGACAAAGTCTCACTGTGTTGCTCAAGCTGGTCTTGAACTGCTGGCCTCAAGAAGTCCTCCTGCCTCAGCCTCCCAAGTGCTGGGATCATAGGTGTGAGCCACCATGCCAAGCCCTTGGTCTGTCTTTCTACAATTGGTGGAATAAGGATGAAAAGAGAGCCAGGGCTGGGCATGGTGGCTCAAGCCTGTAATCCCAGAACTTTGGGAGGCCGAGGCAAGAGGATTACCTGAGCCCAGGGGTTTGAGATCAGCCTGGGTAACTTGACAAGCCCTCGTCTCTACAAGTTAAAAAATTAGCTGGGCGTGGTAGCGTGCTATTTGGAAGTCTGAGGCAGAAGGATTGCCTGAGTCCAGCAGGTTGATGAGATTTCGACTCAAAAAAAAAAAAGAAAGAAAAAGAAAAAGCAGAGCCAAAGATCAATTAGCACAGGAGCAGAAGGTAGATGGTGTTGAGTTGCAGAGTGAGCCCAGCCATCGGGTGCGGTGGCTCACACCTGTAATCTCAGCACTTTGGGAGGTGGAGGTGAGAGGGGTTTGAGACTAACCTGGGCAAGTTGGTAAGACCTCATCTCTACAATAATAATAATAAAAAAAACTGCATGTGGTAGAACACACCTGTGGTTCCAGCTACTTGGAATGCTGAGGTGGAAGGATCACCTGAGTCCAGCAGGTTGAGGCTATGGTTGTCTTGAGCGTGCCACTGCATTCTAGCCCAGGCAACAGAGTAAGACTCCAACTCAAGAAGGGAAAAAAAAAAAGAATGAGTCCAACTCCTGGTGCGAGAAGACGTGGGTCAACTCTGGTCCTCTTCTGGGACTCAGTCCAGTCTCTTCCCTCGCCAAGAGCTCCTCATCCATGTGATGGGGAGTGACAGCCCTCGCGGACTGCTGTGAGTCTCCCCTGGCTTGGTGCTATGGAAGGCCCCTGAAGGACTCTCAAGCATGGTCCAGAGGATTTTTCTCTCCTTGGCTGAAGTGCTTCCTACAGGCATTTGGGAAGCACCCACGTAAGATGAGGGTCCCTGTACCCAGGGCTGGGGTAACACTGCTGGGTGAAATACTTTGGATGGAGAGATCTGTGTGGTCCATCCTGAGTCTGGCTCAGCACACGGAACCGGATTCCCGCTCTGCTCCTTACTGCTATGTATACAGATTTAGCTCAGAGCGACTGCAGGATTGGAAACGTGCATCTGGCTTTCCTTGCTGGTTTCCTGGTACCTCTCATAGCATAGTTGCTCTTCCATGGTGAGTGTGATTTCAGGGATTAAAGATGGGTAGTTTTCAGCTGGGTGTGGTGGCTTACACCTGTAATCCCAGCACTTTGGGAGGCTGAGGCAGGAGGATTGCTTGAGGCCAGGAGTTTGAGACCAGACTGGACATCATAGTGAGACCCTGTCTCTCTATAAAAAACAAAACAAAACTGGCTGGGCATGGTAGCACATGCCAGTAGTCCCAGCTATTCAGGAGGAGGCAGAAAGACAGCCTGAGCCCAGGAGGTCAAGGCTGTGGTAAGCCACGATCATGCCACTGAACTCCAGCCCAGGTGACAGAGTGAGACCCTGTCTTAAAAAAGAAAAAAAAAAAACAAACGGTGGCAGTTTTTAATGCAGTGTGGCTCCTGTATACCAGTTGCTAGCCCATTCTTTTACCCGCTCCAGTGCTGGGACTTGGGGGACAGTGTGACCTTTGCCAACAAATGCTTGCATCAGTACATTTCGAGGACTATTTTGCTAATGCCCAACCCTTCACTCGCACCCAGCTGAACCTAGCCCCATGTTGGAGGCAGTGTCCCTGTGACTCTGCCATAGGGTTGTCTTGAGGATGACGTGAGGAAGAGGCTGACAATGTCCAGCCCAGCCCAGTGTTTGGTCAGGGCTCAGTGTGTGACCGCTGCTGTTTCTGTGTCCAGCTGGTTAGATTGAGCTGGGTGGCAGAGGGTGACTCAGTTCCCGGTGTCTCTCCCTGCCCCCTGCCAGAATGCTTCCCCCTACCTGGTTCCCTTTTCTGTGAAATTCTGATCCCTGAGCCCTGAACTTTGATGTACCATTGGTTTTGAAATGTTATGAAATGGAAAATCGAGGAGGGAAGGAGAAAGAGAGAAGCTGAGCAGTCCAGCCCAGCTCTCACTGCTGGGCGGCGACGGATAAGTTCTCAGCTGGGTGCTGTACTTCTTTTTTTCTTTTGAATCAGGGTCTCACTCTTGCCCAGGCTGCAGGACAGTGGCACTATTAGGGCTCACACAGCCTTGACCTCAGGCCATCTTCTGCCTCAGCCTGCCGAGCAGCTGGGACTGTAGGTGTGCGTCACCATGTCTGGCTAATTTTCTAATTTTTTTGGTAGAGACAGGGTCTCGCTGTGTTGACCAGACTGGTCTTGAACTCCTGGCCTCAAGCAGTCCTCCTGCCTTGGCCTCCCAAAGTGCTGGGATTACAGATGTGAGCCACCGCACCCTGCCTTCACTACTTCTTAAAAACTTTCTTTTGAGTTAGGCCCCAGATGTGATTTTGTTTCTTGACCCTCTCTTTGCTTACCTTGGCTTCTAATTAATCAGACCAGTTAACTGCTTCACACAGCCCACACAATTTATTCAATACCTACTCTGTGCCAAATACAGTCTATATGCCAGGGATATTAACATATCTGGAACAGACCAAGTTCCCTCTCTCAGGGAGCTTACACTTGGTGGGGGAAGAGAGACAAACATATAAACAAAAGTATACCATCAGATAGACTTCAGGGCTATGAAAAAAGTGAAAGAGGGTGATGTGTGATGGGAGGCAAGTGCTGTTTTACAAGGAAAGCCTCTTGGTGAAGGCATAGGAAACAGCAGGTGCAAGGGGCCTGAGGTAAGACTCACTGGCTTCTTTATGGACGAACAAGAACCAGCTTTGTGGGGAGTGGAATGTGCTGGGGAGGATATGGGTGGGGATTTTGGACGTTTGAGCTTGAGATGTCTATAGGACATCTCCGTGGAGATGTTGACCAGCCGCTTGGAACCAGGAGTCTGGCGTTCAGAGAAGACATTGAGGCTAGGGTTAGAAATTTGAGAGGCATGGCTGGGTGTGGTGGCTCATGCCTGTAATCCAGCACTTTGAGAGGCCAAGGTGAGAGGATTGCCTGAGCCTGTGGGTTCAAGACCAGCCTGGGCAACTTGGCGAGACCTCATCTCTACAATAAATCAAAAAATTAGCTGGGCATGGCGGCACGTGCCTGTAGTTCCAGCTACTTGGCAGGCTGAGGCGGAAGGATCGCCTGAGCCCAGCAGGTCAAGGCTGTGGGGGCCGGGAGTGTGCCACTGCCCTCCAGCCTGGGTGACAGAGTAAGACTCCAACTCAGAAAAAAAAATTTGAGAGGCTTTACTGGGAAGGATGAGATCACTCTCACATTAGAGAATGTTACTGGCCAGGCAGTGCCAGTGTCTAGACTCAGTGGGTGATTCTGGGACACACATGCCAGGCCTTCTTGTTGGCCTTGGATCTGTGTCTGGGCAGAGTGACCAAGAAGGAGCCACTAAGCTGCTCTGAACCTGGCCACGGGTGTGGAGATCCCTTAGAATGAAAAGACAAGTAGCAGTAGAGAGGAGGATGGCTGATCATATGCCCGACCTTGAGATCTGGCCACCTTGACTGTGTGGTGGGTGGTACTGCAGATGGTGGCCCTTCCAAGGATTTGGAGGTTTTGAAGGAGGACAGGGAGGAATGGTTTGGACTACCCTGAGGGGAACACGGAAGACACCCACCCTAGGTTTTTGGGGACCTTTAGGGATTGGTTAACAGATACAGACCATTTAACCCATAGGTCGCCAGCTGAGTGGTCAGCAAAAGCTTTGCTTCCTCAAAGGCTTCTCTCCAAGGCAATCAGGGCACACGAGGAGCAGGCACTTATGAGGGCTTCTTGTCCGAACTCTGGGGTGCGCCGCTGTTCACAGTTGCGAGTGGAGCCCTCCTTGCTTGGCTGGATGTCACCTGCCAACTTGGCCCAAGCCTCCCTTTTCCTGTCTTCTGGCCTGTCCCGGCCTGGTACCTGATGGTAGCTCCAGCCTTCTCACTGACCAGCCTCGCAAGACAGCATGTGAAGGAATGTACTCTGTGCAGGAGAACTTGGCGACATGGGCATGGATTTAAGCTAGAAAAAGAACAGATGGCCATTCGTTGGGCACCTCCCATCAACCAAGGCCTTTCCCCCCTTCAGTCTTGAGGAAAACCTTGAAGAAAGGAGGGTTCTTGGGCCTGCCTTGGAATGAGGCCTCAGTTTCGTATCATGAGATTCTGTTTTTCTTGGGTTTCACTTAGAAGAGTAAGTAACATAATGGACATGAAAGTATACTATTATAGACATCATTAATTATTGCTGTGACTGCAGTGAAGGTCCCTGGACCCCTTACTGATTCATCTTATTTTTGTTTATATATCGAACCGTTAGAATAGTGCCTGGTGCACACGCACACGCATACACACACTTAGATACTGCCTAGATGCTTTGCACGTGTTCACTCAGCCCTCACAGTGGCCCTAGAAGTTAGGTTCTATCATTTTGTCCATTTTACATATGAGGAAACAGGCATAGAGAAGTTGAATAAGGTCACCCAGCTAACAGGTGAAGAGCTAGGATGTGAACCTGGGGGAATCTGGCTCCAGGGTCCAGGCTTTTCAACTTTGCACCCCAAGGTCTATCGGTTTTCCACAGATCTTTTCTTTTTTTTTGAGTTGGGGTCTCACTCTGTTGTCCAGGCGGGAGTGCAGGGGCATGATCCCGGCTTACAGCAGCCTCTACCTCCTTGGCTTGGGTGATCCTTCCGCCTCAGCCTCCCGTGTAGCTGAGATTACAGGTATGTGCCACCATGCCTGGGTAATTATTTGATTTTTGCAGAGACGCGTTCTCGCCATGTTGCCCAGGCTAGTCTTGAACTCCTAGGCTCAAGGGATCCTCCTGCTTCAGCCTCCCAAAGTGCTGAGATTAGAAGCATGAGCCACCATGCCCAGCCCCACAGATCTTTACTGAAGGATGATAGCCATGGCCGTACTAATAGTTGACGTGCTGTACATTGTGTCATGCATTTCAAATGCATGAATGAGAATCTTTACCCCTTCGAGGTATTGAAAACTCATTTTAGGTCTGGGTGCAGTGGCTCACGCCTGTCATCCCAGCACTTTGTGAGGCCAAGGCAAGAGGATTGCCTGAACCCAGGGATTTGAGACCTGCCTGGGCAACTTGGCAAGACCTTGTCTCCACAATAAATAAAAAAAAATTAGTCGGATGTGGTGGTGCATGCCTGTGGTTCCAGCTACTTGGAAGGCGGAGATGGAAGGATTGCCGGAGCCCAGCAGGTCCAGGCTACGATGGCCGTGAGTGTGCCTCTGCACTTCTGCCTTGGGCAACAGAGTGAGACTCTTGACTCAAAAAACAAAAGCAAGCCCATTTTATACAGGAAGAAATGAAGGTTCAGAGAGATTAGAGCAGAGTAACTTGCTTCAAGTCCAAGGCTGAGGGGTGGAGCCTGGATTCAAGCTTGAATCTGTCTGGCTTCTGAATCCTACTGTTTTCCCCACACAGTGGCCATCCCATGAGGCTTTCACACGTTCCTTCCTTGCTGACTTATGGCACCTGGTTACCTCCTTTCAGACTCCCTTTGTGGCCTGTGGCATCAGCTGAACCATGTCGGGACAGCGGCCCACGTTTCTCCTTGCCTGATTCTGTGGCCACGTGAGCCATCCCCGGGAGCCTGGCAGAGTCAGCTTGGCTTTGAAAGCTGTTAATCCATCTGAGCCCCTCTGCACCCCTTGCTCCGTTTTAAGCCCAGGGCTTTCCCAGAGCACTACAGATCTCTTCCCTGTGCAAAGAGATCACACACACACACACACACACACACACACACACACACACACACACACACAGAGTCACTCACAAGCGTCTAGTTTCTGGGCAGCATCGGGATGAGCCGTTTCTAGTGAAGTGCCCGGGCCTGGCGAGTCCCTGGGAAGGGTGGGGACCATCTGTGCTCTCCTGTAAAGGAAATTGTGGTTTCTTTCTTCTTTCTTTTCTTTTCTCTTTTTTTTAGTTTATGGGAAAGGGAGACTTGTGTCTCAATCAAGTCTTTGTGGCGTTGTATTACAGAGTCACAGAAAATGTTCTATGTAAATGACCATGTGCCCTGATTGGAACCTCAATAGGCACCATTGTGTCATATTGCTATTATTGGCGATCGCAGGATACTAAATGATATTCTCATCAGGCTGAAAAACTTCAGTGTTAGCAGTGAAACTCGGGGTTAATTATGCTGCTCCGATTTCGAGCATGGGATTGAGTTGTCGGAAGAGCAGGGCTGTCGCTTTCTCCCCCACGGTCTCTTCAGGGTTCTTGCTGGGGGTTTGGTCAGAATGCTTTTTAACCCATGTTCTAAATTTGTACCAGTGGCACTTTGCTGTTCATCAGTTACTAACCCTTTGGGGGATGACAGACACAGGACCGATTTATGGGACGGGGCAGAGGGGGGGAGATGGTCTGCTTAATAGTTCATTCTTCTCAGTCAATAGCTGGGTAGAAAATAGCACAAAGATGGACGTCTCAGGGGAGTGCTGGGCTCTCGGAGGGGCGTCTTTAATTTAGCTCTTGTCTCTGCTGCCTTTGAATTCTCAGCTCTTCTGATCCTGGCTCACCTCTTTGAAGAAATGACACACTGACCTACATCTCGGCTGAAGCAGATAGAAGAGTCTATCTCTGCTCTGCCCCTCCTTGGCATTCCCAGCACAGCCTGCAAGGGAGTGGGTCCCAGGGCCGAGGCAGGCCCTCTCGGGTTGCATGCCGTTGGCTTCTCTGCCTTGTGTTCTTCACAGTTTCCACCAGGGTTTTGTTTCTTTTTTGAGTGGTCCTGATTGTAAACTTCTTGCATTCCTTTCTCTGTAAATTTTATGTCACTAGTATCGGGTCTAAAGCCATGTTTCTTCCTCTTCTTTAATGTTACATGGGTTTTGAGTATAATTATTGTCAGAAAGAATCTCTGAAAAGTGATTTTTAGCAGTGGCGTTGTAGTTCCTCATATAAGCTGCCTTGTTAGCCTCTCACTAGTTTTGGGCGTTTAGGTTGCATTCAGCTTTTTATCTTATTTTGCTATTTAAGTCACATTATGTTGGCAGTTAGCCTAGGCCAGATTCCTAGAAATGAGTTCACTGAGAGGATGAACTTAAGAGAAAGTGAAGACTGAAAGCCAGATTTGTCTGCCTTCAAATTCAGTGTTCTTTCTGCTGGCATTAGTTTTCCTGTCTTTTTACCTTTCAGAATTCTAGCACTCTCCCAGAGAAACCAGGTACATACTGTTCCACACGAGTGAGCTGCTTTTCACTTGGATACTCTAGGACAATTTGCTCCTGAATTCTTTTTCTTCTTCTTTTTTACTTTATTTTATTTTTCATAAAGATGGGTTCTTGCTATGTTGCCCAGGCTGGTCTTGAACTCCTGGGCTTGGGCAATCTTCCCGCTTTGGCCTCTCAAAGTGCTAGGATTACAGGCATGAGCCACTGCACCCAACTCTTTTTTTTTTAAATTTGACAGTGGCAGCCAGGCATGGTGGCTCATGCCTGTAATACTAGCACTTTGGGATGTGAAGGGGCGAGGATTGTCTGAGCCCACAGGTTCGAGACTAAACTGGGTAACACGGCGAGACCTTGTCTCTACAATAAATCCAAAAATTAGCTGGGTGTGGTGGCATACTCTTGTAGTTCCAGCTACTTGGAAGGCTGAGGCGGAAGGATCGCCTGAGCCCAGCAGGTCGGGGCTGCGGTGGCTGTGAGTATGCCACTGCATTCCATCCTGGGCCACAGAGTGAGACTCCAAGTCAAAAAAAAAAAAAAAAAGTTTGATAGTGGCTAACCATTTTCTGGAGCAGTGCCAGGTAAGCTCACACATATCAGGGTCATTTCCTTTGCCTGACATCAGCACATGCAAATATCCTGTGTTAAATAATATCACGCCTGGTGCAATGGCTCATGCCTATAATCCCAGCACTTTGAGAGGCTGAGGTGGGTGGACTGCTTGAGTTCAGGTGTTCCAGACACTAGCCTAGGCAACACAGTGAGACCTCGTCTTTACCAGAAGAAAAAAAAATTAGCCAGAAGTGGTAGCACGTATCTTAGTCCCAGCTACTCAAGAGGCTGAGGAGGGAGGATCACCTGAGCCCAGAAGGTTGAGGTTGCCCATGCAGTGTTCCATGCAGCAGACACAGAGAGCAGCCACAGAGAGCAGTCACTACTCCCCAGCCTGGGTGAAAGAATGAGACTCCGACTCAAAAAAAAAAAATCAGGTTGTTAAAAAATTACATTTGAAAGCATAAAATATAGTTTGAAGATCATATTGAATATAATTCAATCTGCCCTATTCAGAACTCTTGTCCAATGCATCAGAATTTCCACTGGGAACTAGTTACCAGTTTTTAGCATAGTATGTTTAATATTTACCATACATGAAATACACTTTCTGAAGCAGAGCCCTGATTTACATGGGAGTCTTTTCCAGATTGTGTCAGGAGTTAATATGAGAGCTCCTTGGTCAAATAAATGGCATCCTTGGCCAAACTCATGGGGGAGAACCCCACAATAAGATTCCTGGAGTCCTTGCTGCATTGGAAGGCTTGGAGCGATGCTGCCATCAGGAAGGCTGCTGGTACCTGTGGAAGCCGGTGTGCTCCACACAACGCCCATGGCGAGTCCCGTGGAATAAGCAGTTTACGGAAGAGTGCTGAGCTAGAGTTCAAGTCCATCCTCTTGACTGGAAAGTTCAAGGAGTGCCCCATACCTGCAGTCGCTCTCTCACTTCCTGGCCTCTTCAGTCCATGGGTATCCTTGCCTCTGCTTGGCAGGCCTTCCCCTTCCCTTCATGTGGCTAAATTCGACCTCTTCAAAGTTTAGTTCAGATAATCTCTTGGCTTTTTTTTTGAGTTGGAGTCTTACTCTGTTGCCCAGGCTGGAGTGCAGTGGCATGCTCATGACCACCACAGCCTCAACCTGCTGGGCTCCAGCGATCCTTCCACCTCAGCCTTACAAGTAGCCAGAACTACAGGCGTGTGCCATCATGCCCAGCTAATTTTTGATTTATTGTAGAGATGAGGTCTCGCCAGATTGCTCAGGCTGGTCTCGAATCCACAGGTTCAGGCAATCCACTTGCCTTGGCCTCCCAAAGTGCTGGGATTACAGGCTGAGCCACTGAGCCCAGCCACTTTGGGTGTGTGTGTGTGTGTGTGTGTGTGTGTGTGTGAGAGAGAGAGAGTCAGGGTCTCACTCTGTTGCCCAGGCTGGAGTGCAGTGGCACAATCATGGCTCACTGCAGCCTTGACCTCTTGGGCTCAAGCTATTCTCCTGCCTCAGCCTCCCGAGTAGTTGGGACTACAGGCGCATGCCACCCCGCCCAGCTGGTTTTTTGGTTTTTTGTTGAGATGAGGTGACGCTGTGTTGCTCAGACTGGTCTCGAACTCCTGGGCTCAGGCTGTCTTCCTGCCTCTGCTTCCCACAGTGTTGGGTTTATCCTTATGCAGGCTCATTCACTTTGGCCTCTTGGCCTTCCATACCCTATGGCTGCTCTCTGTGTCTGCTGCATGGAACACTTTTCTGTCAGGCATGACAGTTATTTGGGTACATGTCTTTTTGACTTGATCTATCTCTGTGAAGATAAGAGCTGGTTTTCTGTCATTCCTGTAGCCTGGGCTGTCACATTGCACATAGTAAGTGCTCAGTAAATGCTTGCTGAACAGAAGTGCATGGTGTCAGTAGCGGGAGGACCTGCCAAGAGTGTTGGCAGTGAAGGTATTATCCTGCTCGTTCCTGTGGTGACCTCAGGTCACTGCATGAGATTAAAAAAATCTGCCTTTCTCTCCGTTCAGTGTTGTTTGGAAGTGGGACCTTGTTTCAGATTTTTTTCTGGTCAGTTAAATGATGGTTTCATCTATAAGACTATTGCCGGCTAGGCGCGGTGACTCACGCCTGCAGTCCCAGCACTTTGGTTAACTGAGGTGAGAGGATTGCCTGAGCCCGCAGGTTCGAGACCAACCTCGTCTATACAATCAATCAAAAAATTAGCCAGTTGTGGAGGTGCGTGCCTGTAGTTCCAGCTACCTGGGAGGCTGAGGTGGAAGGATCACCTGAGCCCACCAGGTAGATGCTGCCAGCGGTAGCTGTAAGCATGGGCGACAGAGACTCCAAATAGCCTTCATTTTTTTGAGCACTTACTATGTGCTAACTGCATTATGCCTATTATCCCTTGAACCCTTACATCTACGTGGTGAGTTGGGTTTTGTTATTCAGGCAGTGACGAAACCAGTGACTCAGAGAGGTTAAAAAACTGGCTCAGGCCGGGCTCGGTGGCTAAGCCGGGCTCGGTGGCTCAGCCTGTAATCCCGTGCCTTTGGGAGGCTGAGGTGAGTGGATTGCCTGAGCCCATGGGTTCGAGACCCGCCTGGGCAGTGAGACCTCATCTCTACAATAAATAAAAA